>NW_026114814.1:0-43115 GCF_025201925.1 Gopherus flavomarginatus | reverse complement strand
CACCAACACCAGCTCATAGACTTATAGACTCATAGGTCAGAAGGGATCAATCTGATCATCTAGTCTGACCTCCTGCACAAGGCAGGCCACAGAACCCCACCCATCCAATTTTATAACAACCCCTATCCCAGGACCGAGTTATTGAAATCCTCAAAAATGGTTTGAAGACCTCAAGCTGCAGGGAAACCACCAGCAAGCGACCCGTGCCCCACGCTGCAGGGGAAGGCGAAAAACCTCCAGGGCACCTGCCAATCCGCCCTGGAGGAAAATTCCTTCCCGAACCCCAAATATGGCGATCAGCTAAACCCTGAGGCATGTGGGCAAGAGACACCAGCTAGCACCCAAGAAGGAATTCTCTGCAGCAACTCAGTACCCATCGCATCCAACATCTCCCCGCAAACCATTGAGCAGACCTGTCTGGTGGTACTTCAAGATCAATTGCCCAAATTAACGATCCTATCATAACATCCCCTCCATATACTTATCAAGCTTTGTCTTAAAGCCAGGAAAGTCTTTTGCCCCTACTACTTCCCTCGGAAGGCTATTCCAGAACTTCACTCCCTAATGGTCAGAAACCTTCGTCTAATTTCAAGTCTAAACTTCCTAATATCCAGTTTATACCCATTCGTCCTCGTGTCTACATTAGTACTAAACTTAAACAATTCCTCTCCCTCCCTAACGTTTACCCCCTGATATATTTATATAGAGCGAGCATATCCCCCCGCAGCCTTCTTTTGGCCAGGCTAAACAAGCCAAGCTCTTTGAGTCTCCTTTCATAAGGCAGTTTTTTCCATTCCTCGGATCATCCTCGTAGCCCGTCTCTGAACCTGTTCCAGTTTGAATTCATCCTTCTTGAACATGGTACACCAGAACTGCACACAGTATTCCAGATGGGGTCTCACCAACGCCTTATATAACGGTACTAACACCTCCTTATCCTTGCAGGAAATACCCCGCCTGATGCATCCCAAAATCGCATTTGCTTTTTTAACAGCCGTATCACATTGGCGACTCATAGTCATCCTGCTATCAACCAGTACCCCAAGGTCCTTCTCCTCCTCCGTCGCTTCCAACTGATGCGCCCCCAACATATATCCAAAATTCTTATTATTAATTCCTAAATGCATGACCTTACACTTTTCACTGTTGTATTTCATCCTATTTCTATTACTCCAGTTTACAAGGTGGTTCAGATCTTCCTGAATAGTATCCCTGTCCTTCTCCGTGTTAGCAATACCCCCCAGCTTCGTGTCATCCGCAAACTTTAGTAGCACATTCCCGCTCTTTGTGCCAAGGTCAGTAATAAAAAGGTTAAATAAGATCGGTCCCAAAACCAATCCTTGAGGGACTCCACTGGTGACCTCCTTCCAGCCCGACAGTTCCCCTTTCAATACGACCCTCTGGAGTCTCCCCTTTAACCAGTTCCTTATCCACCTTACAACTTTCATATTCACTCCCATCTTTTCCAATTTAACTAACAGCTCCCTGTGCGGAACCGTGTCGAACGCCTTACTGAAATCTAGGTAAATTATATCTACCGCATTTCCTTTATCTAAGTAATCCGTCACCTTCTCAAAGAAGGAGATCAGATTGGTTTGGCACGATCTACCTTTAGTAAATCCGTGTTGCAATTCGTCACAATTACCATTGACCTCTATGTCCTTAACTACTTTCTCCCTTAAAATTTTTTCCAAGACCTTACATACTACAGACGTCAAGCTAACAGGCCTATAGTTACCCGGATCACTCTTATTCCCTTTCTTAAAAATAGGAACTACGTTAGCAATCCTCCAGTCATACGGCACAACCCCCGAGTTTATCGATTGCTTAAAAATTCTCGCTAACGGGCTCGCAATTTCACGCGCCAGTTCCTTTAATATCCTCGGATGGAGATTGTCCGGGCCCTCCGACTTTGTCCCAACGAGCTGTTCAAGTACGGCCTCTACCTCAGTTGCGGTAATATCCACTTCCATATCCACATTCCCGTTTATCATCCCTCCATCATCGCAAGGTTCCTCACTAGTCTTATTAAAAACTGAGGCAAAGTACTTCTTCAGATGTTGGGCCATGCCTAGGTTACCCTTAACCTCCATTCCATCCTCAGTCTATAGCGGCCCCACTTCTTCTTTCTTTGTTTTCTTCTTATTTATGTGGCTCTAGAACCTTTTACTATTGGTTTTGATTACCTTTGCAAGTTCCAGTTCAATGTGGCTTTTAGCCTTCCTCACTTCCTTGGGTTGGGGCCCCTGGGCTGGGCCTTGGGTTGGGGCCCAGCCCCTGGGGGCCCCAACACCAGTCCAGGGGCCCAACCCCTGAGCGCCCGAAGCATAGCTCGAGGGACCTAACCCCTAGGGTCCCCAACACCAGCTCCAGGGGCCCAACCCCTGAGCGCCCGAACAATACCTCCAGGGGCCTAACCCCTGTGGGCCCCAACACCAGCTCCAGAGGTCCAACCCCTGAGCGCCCGAACCATAGCTGCAGTGGCCTAACCCCTGGGGGCCCACACCCCAGCTCCAACGGCCCAACCCCTGAGCGCCGGAACTATAGCTCCAGGGGCCTAACCCCTGGGGGCCCCAACCACACCCCAGGAGCCCAACCCCTGGGGGCCCCAACACCAGCTCCATTGTCCCAACCCCTGAGCGCCTGAACCATAGCTCCAGGGGCCTAATCCCTGGGGCCCCAACACCAGCTCCAGGGGACCAACCCCAGGGGGCCCCAACACCAGCTCCAGGGGCCCAAACCGTGAGCGCCCCGAACCATAGCTCCAGGGGCATAACCCCCGGGGGCCCCAACCCCAGGGCCAGGGGCCCAACCCCTGGAGCCCCTCGACCCCAGCTCCAGGGGCCCAACCCCTGAGCGCCCGAACCATAGCTCCAGGGGCCCAACCCCTGAGCGCCCGAACCATAGCTCCAGGGGCCTAACCCCTGGGGCCCCAACAGCAGCACCAGGGTCCCAACCCCTGGGGGCCCCAACACCAGCTCCAGGGGCCCAACCCCTGAGCGCCCCAACCATAGCTCCAGGGGCCTAACCCCTGGGGCCCCAACACCAGCTCCAGGGGTCCAACCGCTGGGGGACCCAACACCAGCTACAGGGGCCCAACCCCAGAGCACCCTAACCATAGCTCCAGGGGCCCAAACCCTGGGGGCCCCAACACCAGCTCCAGGGGCCCAACCCCTCAGCGCCCGAAGCATAACTCCAGGGGCCTAATCCCTGGGGCCCAAAAACCAGCTCCAGGGCCCCAACCCCTGGGGGCCCCAACACCAGCTCCAGGGTCCCAACCCCTGAGCGCCCGAACCATAGCTCCAGGGGCCTAATCCCTGGGGGCCCAACACCAGCTCCAAGGACCCAACCCCTGAGCGCCCGAACAATACCTCCAGGGGCCTAAGCCCTGGGGGCCCCAACACCAGCTCCTCGGGCCCTACCCCTGAGTGCCCGAACCATAGCTCCAGGGGCCTAACCACTGGGGGCCCTCACCCCAGCTCCAAGGGCCCAACCCCTGAGCGCCCGAACCATAGCGCCAGGGGTCTAACCCCTGGGGCCCCAACACCAGCTCCAGCGGCCCAACCCCTGAGCGCCCGTACCATAACTCCAGGGGTCTAACCCCTGGGGCCCCAACACCAGCTCCAGGGGCCCAACCCCTGAGTGCTCGAACAATAGCTTAAAGAGCCTAACCAATGGGGGCCCCAACACCAGCTCCAGGGGCCCAACCCCTCAGCGCCCGAAACATAGCTCCAGGGGCATAACCCCAGGGGGCTCGAAAACCAGCTCCAGGGGTCCAACCCCTGAGCGCCCGAACCATAGCTCCAGGGGCCTAACCCCCGGGGGCCACAACCCCAGGTCCAGGGGTCAAACCCCTGGAGCCCTCGACCCCAGCTCCAGGGGCCCAACCCCTGAGCGCCCGAACCATAGCTCCAGGGGCCCAACCCCTGAGCGCCCGAACCACAGCTCAAGGGGCCTAACCCCGGGGCCCCAACACCAGCTCCATGGGCCCAACCCCTGGGGGCCCCAACACCAGCTCCAGGGGCCCAACCCCTGAGCGCCCGAACCATAGCTCCAGGGGCCTAAGCCCTGGGGCCCCAACACCAGCTCTAGGGGCCCAACCTCTGGGGGCCCCAACACCAGCTCCAGGGGCCCAACCCCTGAGCTCCCGAACCATAGCTCCAGGGGCCTAACCCCTGGGGCCCCAACACCAGCGCCAGGGGCCCAACCCCTGGGGGCCCCCAACACCAGCTCCAGGGGCCCAACCCCTGAGCGCCCGAACCATAGCTCCAGGGGCCTAACCCCTGGGGGCCCCAACCCAAGCTCCAGGGGCCCAACCCCTGACGGCCCCAACACCAGCTCCAGGGGCCCAACCCCTGAGCGCCCGAACCATAGCTCCAGGGGCCCAACCCCTGACAGCCACAACACCAGCTCCAGGGGCAAAACCCCTGAGCGCCCGAACCATAGCTCCAGGGGCCTAACCCCTGGGGCCCCAACACCAGCTCATAGACTTATAGACTCATAGGTCAGAAGGGATCAATCTGATCATCTAGTCTGACCTCCTGCACAAGGCAGGCCACAGAACCCCACCCATCCAATTTTATAACAACCCCTATCCCAGGACCGAGTTATTGAAATCCTCAAAAATGGTTTGAAGACCTCAAGCTGCAGGGAAACCACCAGCAAGCGACCCGTGCCCCACGCTGCAGGGGAAGGCGAAAAACCTCCAGGGCACCTGCCAATCCGCCCTGGAGGAAAATTCCTTCCCAACCCCAAATATGGCGATCAGCTAAACCCTGAGCATGTGGGCAAGAGACACCAGCTAGCACCCAAGAAGGAATTCTCTGCAGCAACTCAGTACCCATCGCATCCAACATCTCCCCGCAAACCATTGAGCAGACCTGTCTGGTGGTACTTCAAGATCAATTGCCCAAATTAACGATCCTATCATAACATCCCCTCCATATACTTATCAAGCTTTGTCTTAAAGCCAGGAAAGTCTTTTGCCCCTACTACTTCCCTCGGAAGGCTATTCCAGAACTTCACTCCCCTAATGGTCAGAAACCTTCGTCTAATTTCAAGTCTAAACTTCCTAATATCCAGTTTATACCCATTCGTCCTCGTGTCTACATTAGTACTAAACTTAAACAATTCCTCTCCCTCCCTAACGTTTACCCCCTGATATATTTATATAGAGCGAGCATATCCCCCCGCAGCCTTCTTTTGGCCAGGCTAAACAAGCCAAGCTCTTTGAGTCTCCTTTCATAAGGCAGTTTTTCCATTCCTCGGATCATCCTCGTAGCCCGTCTCTGAACCTGTTCCAGTTTGAATTCATCCTTCTTGAACATGGTACACCAGAACTGCACACAGTATTCCAGATGGGGTCTCACCAACGCCTTATATAACGGTACTAACACCTCCTTATCCTTGCAGGAAATACCCCGCCTGATGCATCCCAAAATCGCATTTGCTTTTTTAACAGCCGTATCACATTGGCGACTCATAGTCATCCTGCTATCAACCAGTACCCCAAGGTCCTTCTCCTCCTCCGTCGCTTCCAACTGATGCGCCCTCAACATATATCCAAAATTCTTATTATTAATTCCTAAATGCATGACCTTACACTTTTCACTGTTGTATTTCATCCTATTTCTATTACTCCAGTTTACAAGGTGGTTCAGATCTTCCTGAATAGTATCCCTGTCCTTCTCCGTGTTAGCAATACCCCCAGCTTCGTGTCATCCGCAAACTTTAGTAGCACATTCCCGCTCTTTGTGCCAAGGTCAGTAATAAAAAGGTTAAATAAGATCGGTCCCAAAACCAATCCTTGAGGGACTCCACTGGTGACCTCCTTCCAGCCCGACAGTTCCCCTTTCAATACGACCCTCTGGAGTCTCCCCTTTAACCAGTTCCTTATCCACCTTACAACTTTCATATTCACTCCCATCTTTTCCAATTTAACTAACAGCTCCCTGTGCGGAACCGTGTCGAACGCCTTACTGAAATCTAGGTAAATTATATCTACCGCATTTCCTTTATCTAAGTAATCCGTCACCTTCTCAAAGAAGGAGATCAGATTGGTTTGGCACGATCTACCTTTAGTAAATCCGTGTTGCAATTCGTCACAATTACCATTGACCTCTATGTCCTTAACTACTTTCTCCCTTAAAATTTTTTCCAAGACCTTACATACTACAGACGTCAAGCTAACAGGCCTATAGTTACCCGGATCACTCTTATTCCCTTTCTTAAAAATAGGAACTACGTTAGCAATCCTCCAGTCATACGGCACAACCCCCGAGTTTATCGATTGCTTAAAAATTCTCGCTAACGGGCTCGCAATTTCACGCGCCAGTTCCTTTAATATCCTCGGATGGAGATTGTCCGGGCCCTCCGACTTCGTCCCAACGAGCTGTTCAAGTACGGCCTCTACCTCAGTTGCGGTAATATCCACTTCCATATCCACATTCCCGTTTATCATCCCTCCATCATCGCAAGGTTCCTCACTAGTCTTATTAAAAACTGAGGCAAAGTACTTCTTTAGATGTTGGGCCATGCCTAGGTTACCCTTAACCTCCATTCCATCCTCAGTCTATAGCGGCCCCACTTCTTCTTTCTTTGTTTTCTTCTTATTTATGTGGCTCTAGAACCTTTTACTATTGGTTTTGATTACCTTTGCAAGTTCCAGTTCAATGTGGCTTTTAGCCTTCCTCACTTCCTTGGGTTGGGGCCCCTGGGCTGGGCCTTGGGTTGGGGCCCAGCCCCTGGGGGCCCCAACACCAGTCCAGGGGCCCAACCCCTGAGCGCCCGAACAATACCTCCAGGGGCCTAACCCCTGTGGGCCCCAACACCAGCTCCAGAGGTCCAACCCCTGAGCGCCCGAACCATAGCTGCAGTGGCCTAACCCCTGGGGGCCCACACCCCAGCTCCAACGGCCCAACCCCTGAGCGCCGGAACTATAGCTCCAGGGGCCTAACCCCTGGGGGCCCCAACCACACCCCAGGAGCCCAACCCCTGGGGACCCCAACACCAGCTCCATTGTCCCAACCCCTGAGCGCCTGAACCATAGCTCCAGGGGCCTAATCCCTGGGGCCCCAACACCAGCTCCAGGGGACCAACCCCAGGGGGCCCCAACACCAGGTCCAGGGGCCCAAACCGTGAGCGCCCGAACCATAGCTCCAGGGGCATAACCCCCGGAGGCTCCAACCCCAGGGCCAGGGGCCAAACCCCTGGAGCCCTCGACCCCAGCTCCAGGGGCCCAACCCCTGAGCGCCCGAACCATAGCTCCAGGGGCCCAACCCCTGAGCGCCCGAACCATAGCTCCAGGGGCCTAACCCCTGGGGCCCCAACAGCAGCACCAGGGTCCCAACCCCTGGGGGCCCCAACACCAGCTCCAGGGGCCCAACCCCTGAGCGCCCGAACCATAGCTCCAGGGGCCTAACCCCTGGGGCCCCAACACCAGCTCCAGGGGTCCAACCGCTGGGGGACCCAACACCAGCTCCAGGGGCCAACCCCAGAGCACCCTAACCATAGCTCCAGGGGCCCAAACCCTGGGGGCCCCAACACCAGCTCCAGGGGCCCAACCCCTCAGCGCCCGAAGCATAACTCCAGGGGCCTAATCCCTGGGGCCCAAAAACCAGCTCCAGGGCCCCAACCCCTGGGGGCCCCAACACCAGCTCCAGGGTCCCAACCCCTGAGCGCCCGAACCATAGCTCCAGGGGCCTAATCCCTGGGGGCCCAACACCAGCTCCAAGGACCCAACCCCTGAGCGCCCCGAACAATACCTCCAGGGGCCTAAGCCCTGGGGGCCCCAACACCAGCTCCTCGGGCCCTACCCCTGAGTGCCCGAACCATAGCTCCAGGGGCCTAACCACTGGGGGCCCTCACCCCAGCTCCAAGGGCCCAACCCCTGAGCGCCCGAACCATAGCGCCAGGGGTCTAACCCCTGGGGTCCCAACACCAGCTCCAGCGGCCCAACCCCTGAGCGCCCGTACCATAACTCCAGGGGTCTAACCCCTGGGGCCCCAACACCAGCTCCAGGGGCCCAACCCCTGAGTGCTCGAACAATAGCTTAAAGAGCCTAACCAATGGGGGCCCCAACACCAGCTCCAGGGGCCCAACCCCTCAGCGCCCGAAACATAGCTCCAGGGGCATAACCCCAGGGGGCTCGAAAACCAGCTCCAGGGGTCCAACCCCTGAGCGCCCGAACCATAGCTGCAGGGGCCTAACCCCCGGGGGCCACAACCCCAGGTCCAGGGGTCAAACCCCTGGAGCCCTCGACCCCAGCTCCAGGGGCCCAACCCCTGAGCGCCCGAACCATAGCTCCAGGGGCCCAACACCTGAGCGCCCGAACCACAGCTCAAGGGGCCTAACCCCGGGGCCCCAACACCAGCTCCATGGGCCCAACCCCTGGGGGCCTCAACACCAGCTCCAGGGGCCCAACCCCTGAGCGCCCGAACCATAGCTCCAGGGGCCTAAGCCCTGGGGCCCCAACACCAGCTCTAGGGGCCCAACCTCTGGGGGCCCCAACACCAGCTCCAGGGGCCCAACCCCTGAGCGCCCGAACCATAGCTCCAGAGGCCTAACCCTGGGGGCTCCAACACCAGCTCCAGGGGCCCAACCCCTGAGCGCTCGAACAATACCTCCAGGGGCCTAACCCCTGGGGGCCCCAACACCAGCTCCAGGGGCCCAACCCCTCAGCTCCCGAACCATAGCTCCAGGGGCCTAACCCCTGGGGCCCCAACACCAGCGCCAGGGGCCCAACCCCTGGGGGCCCCAACACCAGCTCCAGGGGCCCAACCCCTGAGCGCCCGAACCATAGCTCCAGGGGCCTAACCCCTTGGGGCCCCAACCCAAGCTCCAGGGGCCCAACCCCTGACGGCCCCAACACCAGCTCCAGGGGCCCAACCCCTGAGCGCCCGAACCATAGCTCCAGGGGCCCAACCCCTGACAGCCCCAACACCAGCTCCAGGGGCAAAACCCCTGAGCGCCCGAACCATAGCTCCAGGGGCCTAACCCCTGGGGCCCCAACACCAGCTCATAGACTTATAGACTCATAGGTCAGAAGGGATCAATCTGATCATCTAGTCTGACCTCCTGCACAAGGCAGGCCACAGAACCCCACCCATCCAATTTTATAACAACCCCTATCCCAGGACCGAGTTATTGAAATCCTCAAAAATGGTTTGAAGACCTCAAGCTGCAGGGAAACCACCAGCAAGCGACCCGTGCCCCACGCTGCAGGGGAAGGCGAAAAACCTCCAGGGCACCTGCCAATCCGCCCTGGAGGAAAATTCCTTCCCAACCCCAAATATGGCGATCAGCTAAACCCTGAGCATGTGGGCAAGAGACACCAGCTAGCACCCAAGAAGGAATTCTCTGCAGCAACTCAGTACCCATCGCATCCAACATCTCCCCGCAAACCATTGAGCAGACCTGTCTGGTGGTACTTCAAGATCAATTGCCCAAATTAACGATCCTATCATAACATCCCCTCCATATACTTATCAAGCTTTGTCTTAAAGCCAGGAAAGTCTTTTGCCCCTACTACTTCCCTCGGAAGGCTATTCCAGAACTTCACTCCCCTAATGGTCAGAAACCTTCGTCTAATTTCAAGTCTAAACTTCCTAATATCCAGTTTATACCCATTCGTCCTCGTGTCTACATTAGTACTAAACTTAAACAATTCCTCTCCCTCCCTAACGTTTACCCCCTGATATATTTATATAGAGCGAGCATATCCCCCCGCAGCCTTCTTTTGGCCAGGCTAAACAAGCCAAGCTCTTTGAGTCTCCTTTCATAAGGCAGTTTTTCCATTCCTCGGATCATCCTCGTAGCCCGTCTCTGAACCTGTTCCAGTTTGAATTCATCCTTCTTGAACATGGTACACCAGAACTGCACACAGTATTCCAGATGGGGTCTCACCAACGCCTTATATAACGGTACTAACACCTCCTTATCCTTGCAGGAAATACCCCGCCTGATGCATCCCAAAATCGCATTTGCTTTTTTAACAGCCGTATCACATTGGCGACTCATAGTCATCCTGCTATCAACCAGTACCCCAAGGTCCTTCTCCTCCTCCGTCGCTTCCAACTGATGCGCCCCCAACATATATCCAAAATTCTTATTATTAATTCCTAAATGCATGACCTTACACTTTTCACTGTTGTATTTCATCCTATTTCTATTACTCCAGTTTACAAGGTGGTTCAGATCTTCCTGAATAGTATCCCTGTCCTTCTCCGTGTTAGCAATACCCCCCAGCTTCGTGTCATCCGCAAACTTTAGTAGCACATTCCCGCTCTTTGTGCCAAGGTCAGTAATAAAAAGGTTAAATAAGATCGGTCCCAAAACCAATCCTTGAGGGACTCCACTGGTGACCTCCTTCCAGCCCGACAGTTCCCCTTTCAATACGACCCTCTGGAGTCTCCCCTTTAACCAGTTCCTTATCCACCTTACAACTTTCATATTCACTCCCATCTTTTCCAATTTAACTAACAGCTCCCTGTGCGGAACCGTGTCGAACGCCTTACTGAAATCTAGGTAAATTATATCTACCGCATTTCCTTTATCTAAGTAATCCGTCACCTTCTCAAAGAAGGAGATCAGATTGGTTTGGCACGATCTACCTTTAGTAAATCCGTGTTGCAATTCGTCACAATTACCATTGACCTCTATGTCCTTAACTACTTTCTCCCTTAAAATTTTTTCCAAGACCTTACATACTACAGACGTCAAGCTAACAGGCCTATAGTTACCCGGATCACTCTTATTCCCTTTCTTAAAAATAGGAACTACGTTAGCAATCCTCCAGTCATACGGCACAACCCCCGAGTTTATCGATTGCTTAAAAATTCTCGCTAACGGGCTCGCAATTTCACGCGCCAGTTCCTTTAATATCCTCGGATGGAGATTGTCCGGGCCCTCCGACTTCGTCCCAACGAGCTGTTCAAGTACGGCCTCTACCTCAGTTGCGGTAATATCCACTTCCATATCCACATTCCCGTTTATCATCCCTCCATCATCGCAAGGTTCCTCACTAGTCTTATTAAAAACTGAGGCAAAGTACTTCTTTAGATGTTGGGCCATGCCTAGGTTACCCTTAACCTCCATTCCATCCTCAGTCTATAGCGGCCCCACTTCTTCTTTCTTTGTTTTCTTCTTATTTATGTGGCTCTAGAACCTTTTACTATTGGTTTTGATTACCTTTGCAAGTTCCAGTTCAATGTGGCTTTTAGCCTTCCTCACTTCCTTGGGTTGGGGCCCCTGGGCTGGGCCTTGGGTTGGGGCCCAGCCCCTGGGGGCCCCAACACCAGTCCAGGGGCCCAACCCCTGAGCGCCCGAAGCATAGCTCGAGGGACCTAACCCCTAGGGTCCCCAACACCAGCTCCAGGGGCCCAACCCCTGAGCGCCCGAACAATACCTCCAGGGGCCTAACCCCTGTGGGCCCCAACACCAGCTCCAGAGGTCCAACCCCTGAGCGCCCGAACCATAGCTGCAGTGGCCTAACCCCTGGGGGCCCACACCCCAGCTCCAACGGCCCAACCCCTGAGCGCCGGAACTATAGCTCCAGGGGCCTAACCCCTGGGGGCCCCAACCACACCCCAGGAGCCCAACCCCTGGGGACCCCAACACCAGCTCCATTGTCCCAACCCCTGAGCGCCTGAACCATAGCTCCAGGGGCCTAATCCCTGGGGCCCCAACACCAGCTCCAGGGGACCAACCCCAGGGGGCCCCAACACCAGGTCCAGGGGCCCAAACCGTGAGCGCCCGAACCATAGCTCCAGGGGCATAACCCCCGGAGGCTCCAACCCCAGGGCCAGGGGCCAAACCCCTGGAGCCCTCGACCCCAGCTCAAGGGGCCCAACCCCTGAGCGCCCGAACCATAGCTCCAGGGGCCCAACCCCTGAGCGCCCGAACCATAGCTCCAGGGGCCTAACCCCTGGGGCCCCAACAGCAGCACCAGGGTCCCAACCCCATGGGGGCCCCCAACACAAGCTCCAGGGGCCTAACCCCTGAGCGCCCGAACCATAGCTCCAGGGGCCTAACCCCTGGGGCCCCAACACCAGCTCCAGGGGTCCAACCGCTGGGGGACCCAACACCAGCTCCAGGGGCCCAACCCCAGAGCACCCTAACCATAGCTCCAGGGGCCCAAACCCTGGGGGCCCCAACACCAGCTCCAGGGGCCCAACCCCTCAGCGCCCGAAGCATAACTCCAGGGGCCTAATCCCTGGGGCCCAAAAACCAGCTCCAGGGCCCCAACCCCTGGGGGCCCCAACACCAGCTCCAGGGTCCCAACCCCTGAGCGCCCGAACCATAGCTCCAGGGGCCTAATCCCTGGGGGCCCAACACCAGCTCCAAGGACCCAACCCCTGAGCGCCCGAACAATACCTCCAGGGGCCTAAGCCCTGGGGGCCCCAACACCAGCTCCTCGGGCCCTACCCCTGAGTGCCCGAACCATAGCTCCAGGGGCCTAACCACTGGGGGCCCTCACCCCAGCTCCAAGGGCCCAACCCCTGAGCGCCCGAACCATAGCGCCAGGGGTCTAACCCCTGGGGCCCCAACACCAGCTCCAGCGGCCCAACCCCTGAGCGCCCGTACCATAACTCCAGGGGTCTAACCCCTGGGGCCCCAACACCAGCTCCAGGGGCCCAACCCCTGAGTGCTCGAACAATAGCTTAAAGAGCCTAACCAATGGGGGCCCCAACACCAGCTCCAGGGGCCCAACCCCTCAGCGCCCGAAACATAGCTCCAGGGGCATAACCCCAGGGGGCTCGAAAACCAGCTCCAGGGGTCCAACCCCTGAGCGCCCGAACCATAGCTGCAGGGGCCTAACTCCCGGGGGCCACAACCCCAGGTCCAGGGGTCAAACCCCTGGAGCCCTCGACCCCAGCTCCAGGGGCCCAACCCCTGAGCGCCCGAACCATAGCTCCAGGGGCCCAACACCTGAGCGCCCGAACCACAGCTCAAGGGGCCTAACCCCGGGGCTCCAACACCAGCTCCATGGGCCCAACCCCTGGGGGCCTCAACACCAGTTCCAGGGGCCCAACCCCTGAGCGCCCGAACCATAGCTCCAGGGGCCTAAGCCCTAGGGCCCCAACTACCAGCTCCAGGGGCCCAACCCCTGGGGGCCCCAACACCAGCTCCAGGAGCCCAACCCCTGAGCGCCCGAACAATACCTCCAGGGGCCTAACCCCTGGGGGCCCCAACACCAGCTCCAGGGGCCCAACCCCTCAGCTCCCGAACCATAGCTCCAGGGGTCTAACCCCCGGAGGCTCCAAAACCAGCTCCAGAGGTCCAACCCCTTAGCGCCCAAACCATAGCTCCAGGGCCAAACCCCTGGGGCCCCAACACCAGCGCCAGGGGCCCAACCCCTGGGGGCCCCAAGACCAGCTCCAGGGGCCCAACTCCTGAGCGCCCGAACCATAGCTCCAGGGGCCTAACCCCTGGGGGCCCCAACCCAAGCTCCAGGGGCCCAACCCCTGACAGGCCCAACACCAGCTCCAGGGGCCCAACCCCTGAGAGCCCGAACCATAGCTCCAGGGGCCCAACCCCTGACAGCCCCAACACCAGCTCCAGGGGCAAAACCCCTGAGCGCCCGAACCATAGCTCCAGGGGCCTAACCCCTGGGGCCCCAACACCAGCTCCAGGGGCCCAGCCCCTGAGCACCAGAAGCATAGCTCGAGGGGCCTAACCCCTCGGGTCCCCAACACCAGCTCCAGGGGCCCAACCCCTGAGCGCCCGAACAATACCTCCAGGGGCCTAACCCCTGTGGGCCCCAACACCAGCTCCAGAGGTCCAACCCCTGAGCGCCCGAACCATAGCTACAGTGGCCTAACCCCTGGGGGCCCCCACCCCAGCTCCAACGGCCCAACCCCTGAGCGCCGGAACCATAGCTCCAGGGGCCTAACCCCTGGGGGCCCCAACCACACCACAGGAGCTCAACCCCTGGGGGCCCCAACACCAGCTCCATTATCGCAAACCCTGAGCGCCTGAACCATAGATCCAGAGGCCTAATCCCTGGGGCCCCAACACCAGCTCCAGGGGACCAACCCCAGGGAGCCCCAGCACCAGCTCCAGGGGCCCAAACCGTGAGCGCCCGAACCATAGCTCCAGGGGCCTAACCCCCGGAGGCCCCAACCCCAGGTCCAGGGGCCAAACCCCTGGAGCCCTCGACCCCAGCTCCAGGGGCCCAACCCCTGAGCGCCCGAAACATATCTCCAGGCGCCTAACACCTGGGGGCACGAACCAGAGCTCCAGGGGCCCAACCCCTGGGGGCCCCAACACCAGCTCCAGGGGCCAAACCCCTGGGGGCCCCAACACCAGCTCCAGGGGCCCAACCCCTGAGCGACCGAACCATAGCTCCAGGGGCCTACCCCTGAGGGCCCCAACCTCAGTCCCAGGGGCCCAACCCCTGGGGGCCCCAACACCAGCTCCAGGGGCCCAAAACCTGACCGCCCGAACCATAGCTCCAGGGGCTTAACCCCCGGTGCCCCAACCCCAGCTCCAGGGGCCCAACCACTGGCGGCCCCAACACCAGCTCCAGGGGCCCAACCCCTCAGCGCCCGAACCATAGCTCCAGGGGTCTAACCCCCGGGGGTTCCAAAACCAGCTCCAGGGGTCCAACCCCTGAGCGCCCGAACCATAGCTGCAGGGGCCTAACCCCTGGGGGCCCCCAACCCATCTCCAACGGCCGAACCCCTGAGCGCCGGAACCATAGCTCCAGGGGCCTAACCGCTGGGGGCCCCTACCACAGCTCCAGGGGCCTAATCCCTGTGGGCCCAAACCCCAGCTCCAGCGGCCCAACCCCTGGGGGCCCCAACACCAGCTCCAGGGGCCCAACCCCTGAGCGCCCGAACCATAGCTCCAGGGGCCCAACCCCTGGGGGCCCCAACACCAGCTCCAGGGGCCCAACCCCTGACCGCCCGAACCATAGCTCCAGGGACCTAAGCCCTGGAGCCCCAGCACCAGCTCCATTGTCCCAACCCCTGAGCGCCTGAACCATAGCTCCAGGGGCCTAATCTCTGGGGCCCCGACACCAGCTCCAGGGGACCAACCCCTGGGGGCCCAAACACCAGCTCCACGGGCCCAAACAGTGAGCGCCCGAACCATAGCTCCAGGGGCCTAACCCTCGGGGGCCCAAACCCCAGGTCCAGGGGCCAAACCCCTGGAGCCCTCGACCCCACCTCCAGGGGCCCAACCCCTGAGCGCCCGAACCATAGCTCCAGGGGCCCAACCCCCGGGGGCCACAACCAAATGTCCAGGGGCCAAACCCCTGGAGCCCTCTACCCCAGCTCCAGTGGCCCAACCCCTGAGCGCCCGAACCATACCTCCAGGGGCCCTACCCCTGGGGGCCCCAACACCAGCTCCAGGGGCCCAACCCCTGAGGGCCCGAACCATAGCTCCAGGGGCCTAACACCTGGGGGCCCCAACCCGAGTTCCAGGGGCTCAACCCCTAGGGCCCCCACCCCAGCTCCAACGGCCCAACTCCTGAGCGCCGGAACCATAGATCCAGGGGCCTAATCCCTGGGGCTCCAACACCAGCTGCAGGGGCCAAACCACTGGGGGCCCCATCACCAGCTCCAGGGGCCCAATCCCTGAGCGCCCGAACCATAGCTCCAGGGGCCTAACCCCCGGGGGCCACAACCCCAGGTCCAGGGGCCAAACCCCTGGAGCCCTCGACCCCAGCTCCAGGGGCCCAACCCCTGAGCGCCCGAACCATACCTCCAGGGGCCCTACCCCTGGGGGCCCCAACACCAGCTCCAGGGGCCCAACCCCTGAGCGCCCGAACCATAGCTCCAGGGGCCTAACCCCTGGGGTCCCAACACCAGCTCCAGGAGTCCAACCCCTGGGGGCCCTATCACCAGCTCCAGGGGCCCAACCCCTGAGCGCCCGAACGATACCTCCAGGTGCCTAACCCCTGGGGGCCCCAACACCAGCTCCAGGGGCCCAACCCCTAAGCGCCCGAACCATAGCTCCAGGGGCCTAAGACCTGGGGACCCTCACCCCAGTTCCAGGGGCCCAACCCCTGGGGCCCTAGGCCCCAGCTCCAGGGGCCCAACCCCTGAGCGCCCGTACCACAGCTCCAGGGGCCTAACCCCTGGGGGCCCAAACCCCAGCTCCAGCGGCCCAACCCCTGGGGGCCCCAACACTAGCTCCAGGGGCCCAACCCCTGAGCGCCCGAACCATAGCTCCAGGGGCCTAACCCTTGGGGTCCCAACACCAGATCCAGGAGCCCAACCCCTCGGGGCCCCAACACCAGCTCCAGGGGCCGAACCCCTCAGGGCCCTAACCATACCTCCAGGGGCCCAACCCCTGGGGGCCCCAACACCAGCTCCAGGGGCCCAACCCCTGAGCACCCGAAGCATAGCTCAAGGGGCCTAATCCCTGGGGCCCCAACACCAGCTCCAGGGGCCCAACCCCTGAGGGCCCCAACACCAGCTCCAGGGTCCCAAACCCTGAGCTCCCGAACCATAGCTCCAGGGGCCTAATCCCTGGGGGCCCAACACCAGCTCCAAGGACCCAACCCCTGAGCGCCCGAACAATACCTCCAGGGGCCTATCCCCTGGGGGCCCAAACACAAGCTCCTCGGGCCCTACCCCTGAGTGCCCGAACCATAGCTCCAGGGGCCTAACCACTGGGGGCCCCCACCCCAGCTCCAAGGGTCCAACCCCTGAGCGCCCGAACCATAGCGCCAGGGGCCTAACCCCTGGGGCCCCAACACCAGCTCCAGGGGTCCAACAACTGGGAGCCCCAACACCAGCTCCAGGGGCCCAACCCCAGAGCTCCCGAACCATAGCTCCATGCAGGAAATGCTCTGTGCATTACCATGCGTGACCACAAGGTGTCACTGTTGCTCCATGCGGGGAAATGCTCTGTGTATTACCCTGTGTGGCTACATGGTGACACTGTTGCTCCATGCGTGGAAATGCTCTGTGCATTACCGTATGTGGCCACACGGTCTCACTCTTGCTCCATGCAGCAAATGCTCTGGGCATTACCCTGCATAGCCACACAGTGTTACTGTTGCTCCATGCGTGAAATGCTCTGGAAATTACTGTGATGGAGTGGGGACTGTCTGTGTGGGGGATGGGAGAGCAGGGGGTGACTTTAGCTCAGGGGCCCCAACACTAGCTCCAGGGGCCCAACCCCTGGGGCACTTGACCCCAGCTCCAGGGGCCCAACCCCTGAGCGACCGAACCATAGCTCCAGGGGCCTAACCCCTGGGGGCCCCCACCCCAGCTCCAAGGGCCCAACCCCTGAGCGCCCGAACCATAGCTCCAGGGACCTAACCTCCAGGGGCAGCAACCCCAGCTCCATGGGCCCAACCCCTGGGGCACTCGACCCCAGTTCCAGGGGCCCCACCCCTGAGCGCCCGAACCATAGCCCAAGGGGCCCAAACCCTGAGCGCCCGAACCATAGCTCCAGGGGCCCAACCCCTGGGGGCCCCAACACCAGCTCCAGGGGCCCAACCCCTGAGTGCCCGAACCATAGCTCCAGGGGCCTAACACCTGGGGGCCCCAACCCCAGATCCAGAGGCCCAACCACTGGGGGCCCCAACACCAGCTCCAGGGGCCGAAACCCTGAGCGCCCGAACCATAGCTCAAGGGGCCTAACCCCTAGGGGCACAAACCCCAGCTCCAGGGGCCCAACCTCTGGGGGCCCCAACACCAGCTCCAAGGACCCAAACCCTGAGCGCCCGAACCATAGCTCCACGGGCCTAACCCCTGGGGGCCCCAACCCCAGCCCCAGGAGCCCAACCCCTGGGGGCCCCAACACCAGCTCCAGGGGCCCAACCCCTCAGCGCCCGAACCATAGCTCCAGGGGTCTAACCCCCGGGGGCTCCAACCGCAGCTCCAGGGCCCAACCCCTGGGGGCCCCAACGCCAGCCCCATTGTCCCAACCCCTGAGCGCCCGAACCATAGCTCCAGGGGCCTAATCCCTGGGGGCCTCAACACCAGCTCTAGGGGCCCAACCCCTGAGCGCCCGAAAAATACCTCCAGGGGCCTAACCCCTGTGGACCCCAACACCAGCTCTAGGGGTCCAACCCCTGAGCGCCCGAACCATAGCTGCAGGGGCCTAACCCCTGGGGGCTCCCACCCCAGCTCCAACGGCCCAACCCCTGAGCGCTGGAACCATAGCTCCAGGGGCCTAACCCCTGGGGGCCCCAACCCCATCCCCAGGAGCAAAACCCCTGGGGGCCCCAACACCAGCTCCAGGGGCCCAACCCCTGAGCGCCCGAACCATAGCTCCAGGGGCCTAACCCCTGGGGCCCCAACACCAGCTCCAGGGGCCCATCCCCTGGGGGCCCCAACACCAGCTCCAGGGGCCCAAACCCTCAGAGCCGGAACCATAGCTCCAGGGGTCTAACCCCCGGGGGCTCCAACCGCAGCTCCAGGGCCCAACCCCTGGGGGCCCCAACACCAGCTCCAGGAGCCCAACCCCTGAGCGCCCGAACCATAGCTCCAGGGGCCTAACACCTGGGGGCCCCAACACCAGCTCCAGGAGCCCAACCCCTGAGCGCCCGAACCATAGCTCCAGGGGCCTAACACCTGGGGGCCCCAACACCAGCTCCAGGGGCCCAACCCCTGAGCGCCCGAACAATACCACCAGGGGCCTAACCCCTGTGGGCCCAAACACCAGCTCCAGGGGTCCAACCCCTGAGAGCCCAAACCATAGCTGCAGGGGCTTAACCCCTGGGGGCCCCCACCCCAGCTCCAACGGCCCAACCCCTGAGCGCCCTAACCATAGCTCCAGGGGCCTAATCCCTGGGGGAATCAACACCAGCTCCAAGGGCCCAACCCCTGAGCGCCCGAACGATCCCTACAGGGGCCTAACCCCTGGGGACCCCAACACCAGCTCCAGGTGCCCAACCCCTCAGCGCCGGAACCATAGCTCGAGGGGCCTAACCCCCGGGGGCCCCAACCACAGCTCCAGGGGCCCAACCCCTCCGTTCCCCAAAACCAGATCCAGGAGCCCAACCCCTGAACGCCCGAACCATAGCTCCAGGTGCCTAATCCCTGGGGGCCTCAACACCAGCTCCAAGGGCCCAACCCCTGAGCACCCGAACGATCCCTCGAGGGGCCTAACCCCTTGGGGTCCCAAAACCAGCTCCAGGGGCCCAACCCCTGAGCGCCCGAACAATACCTCCAGGGGCCTAACCCCTGTGGGACCCAACACCAGCTCCAGGGGTCCAGCCCCTGAGCGCCCGAACCATAGCTTCAGGGGCCTAATCCCTGGGGGCCTCAACACCAGCTCCAAGGGCTCAACCTCTGACCGCCCGAACGATCCCTCCAGGGGCCTAACCCCTGGGGGCCCCAAAACCAGCTCCAGGGGCCCAACCCCTGAGCGCCCGAACCATAGTTCCACGGGCCTAACCCCTGGGGGCCCCAACCCCAGCCCCAGGAGCCCAACCCCTGGGGGCCCCAACACCAGCTCCAGGGGCCCAACCCCTCAGCGCCCGAACCATAGTTCCAGGGGTCTAACCCCTGGGGGCTCCAACCGCAGCTCCAGGGCCCAACCCCTGGGGGACCCAACGCCAGCCCCTATGTCCCAACCCCTGAGCGCCCGAACCATAGCTCCAGGGGCCTAATCCCTGGGGACCTCAACACCAGCTCTAGGGTCCCAACCCCTGAGCGCCCGAACCATAGCTGAAGGGGCCTAACCCCTGGGGCCCAAACACCAGCTCCAGGGGTCCAACCCCTGAGAGCCCAAACCATAGCTGCAGGGGCTTAACCCCTGGGGGCCCCCACCCCAGCTCCAACGGCCCAACCCCTGAGCGCCGGAACCATAGTTCCAGGGGCCTAACCCCTGGGGGCCCCAACCCCAGAACCAGGAGCCCAACCCCTGGGGGCCCCAACACCAGCTCCAGGGGCCCATCCCCTCAGCGCCCGAACCGTAGGTCCAGGGGTCTAACCCCCTGGGGCCCCAACACAAGCTCCAGGGGCCCAACCCCTCAGCGCCCGAACCGTAGGTCCAGGGGTCTAACCCCCTGCGGGCCCGAACACCAGCTCCAGGAGCCCAACCCCTCGGGACCCCAACACCAGCTCCAGGGGCCCAACCCCATAGCGCTCTAACCATAGCTCCAGGGGCCTAATCCCTGGGGGAATCAACACCAGCTCCAAGGGCCCAACCCCTGAGCGCCCGAACGATCCCTCCAGGGGCCTAACCCCTGGGGGCCCCAACACCAGCTCCAGGGGCCCAACCCCTGAGCGCCCGAACCATAGCTCCAGGGGCCTAACCCCTGGGTCCCCAACACCAGCTCCAGGGGCCCAACCCCTGGGGGCCCCAACACCAGCTCCAGGGGCCCAACCCCTCAGCGCCGGAACCATAGCTCGAGGGGCCTAACCCCCGGGGGCCCCAACCACAGCTCCAGGGGCCCAACCCCTGCGTTCCCCAAAACCAGATCCAGGAGCCCAACCCCTGAACGCCCGAACCATAGCTCCAGGTGCCTAATCCCTGCGGGCCTCAACACCAGCTCCAAGGGCCCAACCCCTGAGCGCCCGAACGATCCCTCGAGGGGCCTAACCCCTTGGGGTCCCAAAACCAGCTCCAGGGGCCCAACCCCTGAGCGCCCGAACAATACCTCCAGGGGCCTAACCCCTGTGGGACCCAACCCCAGCCCCAGGAGCCCAACCCCTGGGGGCCCCAACACCAGCTTCAGGGGCCCAACCCCTGAGCGCCCGAACCATACCTCCAGGGGCCTAACCCCTGAGGCCCCAACACCAGCTATAGGGGCCCAACCCCTCGGGGCCCCAACACCAGCTCCAGGGGCCCAACCCCTGAGTGCCCCAACAATACCTCCAGGGGCCTAACCCCTGTGGGCCCCAAGACCAGCTCCAGGGTTCCAACCCCTGAGCGCCCGAACCATAGCTGAAGGGGCCTAACCCCTGGGGCCCCAACACCAGCTCCAGGGGCCCAACCCCTGGGGGCCCCAACACCAACTCCAGGGGCCCAACCCCTCAGCGCCCGAACCACAGCTCCAGGCGTCTAACCCCCGGGGGCTCCAACCCCAGCTCCAGGGGCCCAACCCCTGGGGGCCCCAACACCAGCTCCAGAGGCCCAATCCCTGAGCGCCCGAACCATAGCTCCAGGGGCCTAACCCCTGGGGCCCCAACACCAGCTCCAGGGGCCCAACCCCTGGGGGCCCCAACACCAGCTCCAGGGGCCCAACACCTGAGCGCCCGAACCATAGCTCAAGGGGCCTAACCCCCGGGGGCCCCAACCACAGCTCCAGGGGCCCAACCCCTCGGGGCTCCAACACCAGCTCCAGGGGCCCAACCCCAGAGCGCCCTAACCATAGCTCCAGGGCCCAACCCCTGGGGGCCCCAACACCAGCTCCAGGGGCCCAACCCCTCAGCGCTCGAACCATAGCTCCAGGGGCCTAATCCCTGGGGCCCCAACACCAGCTCCAGGGGCCCAACCTCTGGGGACCCAAACACCAGCTCCAGGGTCCCAACCCCTGAGCCCCCGAACCATAGCTCCAGGGGCCTAATCCCTGGGGGCCCAACACCAGCTCCAAGGGCTCAACCCCTGAGCGCCCGAACAATACCTCCAGAGGCCTAACCGCTGAAAGCCCCATCACCAGCTCCAGGGGCCCAACCCGTGAGCGCTCGAACAACACCTCCAAGAGCCTAACCCTTGGGGGCCAAAATACCAGCTCCAGTTGCCCAACCCCTGAGCGCTCAAACCATAGCTACAGGGGGCTAACGCCTGGGGGAAAATACCCCAGCTCCAAAGGCACAAAACCTGAGCGCCCGAACCATAGCTCCAGGGGCCTAACCCCTGGGGCCCCAACACCAGCGCCAGGGGCCCAACCCCTGGGGCCCCAACACCAGCTCCAGGGGCCCAACCCCTGAGCGCCCGAACCATAGCTCCAGGGGCCGAAACCCTGGGGGCCCCAACCCCAGCTCCAGGTGCCCAACCCTTGACGGCTCCAACACCAGCTCCAGGGGCCCAACCCCTGAGAGCCCGAACCATAGCTCCAGGGGCCAAACCCCTGACAGCCCCAACACCAGCTCCAGGGGCCCAAACCCTGAGCGCCCGAACCATAGCTCCAGACGCCTAACACCTGGGGTCCCAACACCAGCTCCAGGGGCCCAGCCCCTGGTGGCCCCAACACCAGTCCAGGGGCCCAACCCCTGAGCGCCCGATGCACAGCTCGAGGGGCCTAACCCCTCGGGGCCCCAACACCAGCTCCAGGGGAACAACCACTGAGCTCCCGAACAATACCTCCAGGGGCCTAACCCCTGTGAGCCCGAACACCAGCTACAACGCCCCAACCCCTGAGCGCCGGAACCATAGTTCCAGGGGCCTAACCCCTGGGGGCCCCAACCCCACCCCAGGAGCCCAACCTCAGGGGGCCCCAACACCAGCTCCAGGGGCGCAACCCCTGAACGCCTGAACCATAGCTCCAGGGGCATAACCCCTGGGGCCCCAACACCAGCTCCAGGGGCCCAACCCCTGGGGGCCCCAACACCATCTCCAGGGGCCCAACCCCTCAGCGCCCGAACCATAGCTCCAGGGGCCTAGCCCCCGGGGGCCCCAACCACAGCTCCAGGGCCCAACCCCTGCGGGCCCCAACACCAGCTCCAGGGGCCCAACCCCTGGGGGCCCCAACACCAGCTCCAGGGTCCCAACCCCTGAGTGCCCGAACCATAGCTCCAGGGGCCTAATCCCTGGGGGCCTGAACACCAGCTCCAAGGGCCCAACCGCTGAGCGCCCGAACGATCCCTCGAGGGGCCTAACCCCTTGGGGTCCCAAAACCAGCTCCAGGGGCCCAATCCCTGGGGGCCCCAACACCACCTCCAGGGGCCCAACCCCTGAGCGCCCGAACCATAGCTCCAGGGACCTAACCCCTGGGGCCCCAACACCAGCTCCAGGGCACCAACCCCTGGGGGCCCCAACACCAGCTCCAGGGGCCCAACCCCTCAGCGACCGAACCATAGCTCCAGGGGTCTAACCCCCGGGGGCTCCAACCCCAGCTCCAGGGCCCAACACCTGGGGGCCCCAACACCAGCTCTAGGGGCCCAACCCGTGAGCGCCCGAACAATAACTCCAGGGGTCTAACCGCTGTGGGCCCCAACACCAGCTCTAGGAGTTCAATCCCTGAGCGCCCGAACCATAGCTCCAGGGGCCTAACCCCTGGGGGCCCCAACCCTAGCCCCAGGAGCCCAACCCCTGGGGGCCCCAACACCAGCTCCAGGGGCCAAACCCCTGAGCACCCGAACCACAGCTTCAGGGGCCTAACCCCTGGGGCCCCAACACCAGCACCAGGGGCCCAACCCATGCGGGCCCCAATACCAGCTCCAGGAGCACAACCCCTGAGCGCCCGAACTATCCCTCCAGGAGCCTAACCCCTGGGGGCCCCAACACCAGCTCCAGGGCCCCAACCCCTGAGCGCCCGAACCATAGCTCCAGGGGCCTAACCCCTGGGTCCCCAACACCAGCTCCAGGGGCCCAACCCCTGGGGGCCCCAACACCAGCTCCAGGGGCCCAACCCCTCAGCGCCGGAACCATAGCTCGAGGGGTCTAACTCCCGGGGGCCCCAACCACAGATCCAGGGGCCCAAACCCTGCGTTCCCCAAAACCAGATCCAGGAGCCCAACCCCTGAACGCCCGAACCATAGCTCCAGGGGCCTAATCCCTGGGGGCCTCAACACCAGCTCCAAGGGCCCAACCCCTGAGCGCCCGAACGATCCCTCGAGGGGCCTAACCCCTTTGGGTCCCAAAACCAGCTCCAGGGGCCCAACCCCTGAGCGCCCGAACAATACCTCCAGGGATCTAACCCCTGTGGGACCCAACACCAGCTCCAGGGGTCCAGCCCCTGAGCGCCCGAACCATAGCTCCAGGGGCCTAATCCCTGGGGGCCTCAACACCAGCTCCAAGGGCTCAAACCCTGAGCGCCCGAACGATCCCTCCAGGGGCCTAACCCCTGGGGGCCCCACCACCAACTCCAGGGGCCCAACCCCTCAGCGCCCGAACCATAGCTCCAGGCGTCTAACCCCCGGGGGCTCCAACCCCAGCTCCAGGGGCCCAACCCCTGGGGGCCCCAACACCAGCTCCAGAGGCCCAATCCCTGAGCGCCCGAACCATAGCTCCAGGGGCCTAACCCCTGGGGCCCCAACACCAGCTCCAGGGGCCCAACCCCTGGGGGCCCCAACACCAGCTCCAGGGGCCCAACACCTGAGCGCCCGAACCATAGCTCCAGGGGCCTAACCCCCGGGGGCCCCAACCACAGCTCCAGGGGCCCAACACCTCGGGGCCCCAACACCAGCTCCAGGGGCCCAACCCCAGAGCGCCCTAACCATAGCTCCAGGGCTCAACCCCTGGGGGCCCCAACACCAGCTCCAGGGGCCCAACCCCTAAGCGCTCGAACCATAGCTCCAGGGGCCTAATCCCTGGTGCCCCAACACCAGATCTAGGGGCCCAACCTCTGGGGACCCAAACACCAACTCCAGGGTCCCAACCCCTGAGCGCCCGAACCATAGCTCCAGGGACCTAATCCCTGGGGGCCCAACACCAGCTCCAAGGGCCCAACCCCTGAGCGCCCGAACAACACCTCTAAGAGCCTAACCCTTGGGGGCCAAAATACCAGCTCCAGTTGCCCAACCCCTGAGCGCTCGAACCATAGCTACAGGGGCCTAACCCCTGGGGGAAAATACCCAGCTCCAAAGGCCCAAAACCTGAGCGCCCGAACCATAGCTCCAGGGGCCTAACCCCTGGGGCCCGAACACCAGCGCCAGGGGCCCAACCCCTGGGGCCCCAACACCAGCTCCAGGGGCCCAACCCCTGAGCGCCCGAACCATAGCTCCAGGGGCCTAAACCCTGAGGGCCCCAACCCCAGCTCCAGGTGCCCAACCCTTGACGGCTCCAACACCAGCTCCAGGGGCCCAACCCCTGAGAGACCGAACCATAGCTCCAGGGGCCAAACCCCTGACAGCCCCAACACCAGCTCCAGGGGCCCAACCCCTGAGCGCCCGAACCATAGCTCCAGACGCCTAACACCTGGGGTCCCAACACCAGTCCAGGTGCCAAGCCCCTGGTGGCCCCAACACCAGTCCAGGGGCCCAACCCCTGAGCGCCCGATGCATAGCTCGAGGGGCCTAACCCCTCGGGGCCCCAACACCAGCTCCAGGGGAACAACCCTTGAGCGCCCGAACAATACCTCCACGGGTCTAACCCATGTAAGCCCCAACACCAGCTCCAGGGGTCCAACCCCTGAGCGACCGAACCATAGCTGCAGGGTCCTAACCCCTGGGGGCCCCCACCCCAGCTAAAATGCCCCAACCCCTGAGCGCCGGAACCATAGTTCCAGGGGCCTAACCCCTGGGGGCCCCAACCCCACCCCAGGAGCCCAACCTCTGAGGGCCCCAACACCAGCTCCAGGGGCCCAACCCCTGAACGCCTGAACCATAGCTCCAGGGGCATAACCCCTGGGGCCCCAACACCAGCTCCAGGGCCCAACCCCTGGGGGCCCCAACACCAGCTCCAGGGGCCCAAACCCTCAGCGCCCGAACCATAGCTCCAGGGGCCTAGCCCCCGGGGGCCCCAACCACAGCTCCAGGGGCCCAACCCCTGCGGGCCCCAAAACCAGCTCCAGGAGCCCAACCCCTGAGCGCCCGAACCATAGCTCCAGGGCCTAATCCCTGGGGGCCTCAACACCAGCTCCAAGGGCCCAACCCCTGAGCGCCCGAACGATCCCTCCAGGGGCCTAACCCCTGGGGGCCCCAACACCAGCTCCAGGGGCCCAACCCCTGAGCGCCCGAACCATAGCTCCAGGGGCCTAACCCATGGGTCCCCAACACCAGCTCCAAGGGCCCAACCCCTGAGCGCCCGAACGATCCCTCCAGGGGCCTAACCCCTGGGGGCCCCAACACCAGCTCCAGGGGCCCAACCCCTGAGCGCCCGAACCATAGCTCCAGGGGCCTAACTCCTGGGTCCCCAACACCAGCTCCAGGGGCCCAACCCCTGGGGGCCCCAACCACAGCTCCAGGGGCCCAACCCCTGCGTTCCCCAAAACCAGATCCAGGAGCCCAACCCCTGAACGCCCGAACCATAGCTCCAGGTGCCTAATCCCTGGGGGCCTCAACACCAGCTCCAAGGGCCCAACCCCTGAGCGCCCGAACGATCCCTCGAGGGGCCTAACCCCTTGGGGTCCCAAAACGAGCTCCAGGGGCCCGACCCCTGAGCGCCCGAACAATACCTCCAGGGGCCTAACCCCTGTGGGACCCAACACCAGCTCCAGGGGTCCAGCCCCTGAGCGCCCGAACCATAGCTTCAGGGTCCTAATCCCTGGGGGCCTCAACACCAGCTCCAAGGGCTCAACCTCTGAGCGCCCGAACGATCCCTCCAGGGGCCTAACCCCTGGGGGCCCCAACACCAGCTCCAGGGGCCCAACCCCTGAGCGCCCGAACCATAGCTCCACGGGCCTAACCCCTGGGGGCCCCAACCCCAGCCCCAGGAGCCCAACCCCTGGGGGCCCCAACACCAGCTTCAGGGGCCCAACCCCTGAGCGCCCGAACCATACCTCCAGGGGCCTAACCCCTGAAGCCCCAACACCAGCTATAGGGGCCCAACCCCTGGGGGCCCCAACACCAGCTCCAGGGGCCAAACCCCTGAGTGCCCCAACAATACCTCCAGGGGCCTAACCCCTGTGGGCCCCAAGACCAGCTCCAGGGTTCCAGCCCCTGAGCGCCCGAACCATAGCTGAAGGGGCCTAACCCCTGGGGCCCCAACACCAGCTCCAGGGGCCCAACCCCTGGGGGCCCCAACACCAACTCCAGGGGCCCAACCCCTCAGCGCCCGAACCACAGCTCCAGGTGTCTAACCCCCGGGGGCTCCAACCCCAGCTCCAGGGGCCCAACCCCTGGGGGCCCCAACACCAGCTCCAGAGGCCCAATCCCTGAGCGCCCGAACCATAGCTCCAGGGGCCTAACCCCTGGGGCCCCAACACCAGCTCCAGGGACCCAACCCCTGGGGGCCCCAACACCAGCTCCAGGGGCCCAACACCTGAGCGCCCGAACCATAGCTCCAGGGGCCTAACCCCCGGGGGCCCCAACCACAGCTCCAGGGGCCCAACCCCTCGGGGCCCCAACACCAGCTCCACGGGCCCAAACCCAGAGCGTCCTAACCATAGCTCCAGGGCCCAACCCCTGGGGGCCCCAACACCAGCTCCAGGGGCCCAACCCCTCAGCGCTCGAACCATAGCTCTAGGGGCCTAATCCCTGGGGCCCCAACACCAGCTCCAGGGGCCAAACCTCTGGGGACCCAAACACCAGCTCCAGGGTCCCAACACCTAAGCGCCCGAACCATAGCTCCAGGGGCCTAATCCCTGGGGGCCCAACACCAGCTCCAAGGGCTCAACCCCTGAGCGCCCGAACAATACCTCCAGAGGCCTAACCGCTGAAAGCCCCATCACCAGCTCCAGGGGCCCAACCCGTGAGCGCTCGAACAACACCTCCAAGAGCCTAACCCTTGGGGGCCAAAATACCAGCTCCAGTTGCCCAACCCCTGAGCGCTCAAACCATAGCTACAGGGGGGTAACCTCTGGGGGAAAATACCCCAGCTCCAAAGGCACAAAACCTGAGCGCCCGAACCATAGCTCCAGGGGCCTAACCCCTTGGGCCCCAACACCAGCGCCAGGGGCCCAACCCTTGACGGCTCCAACACCAGCTCCAGGGGCCCAACCCCTGAGAGCCCGAACCATAGCTCCAGGGGCCAAACCCCTGACAGCCCCAACACCAGCTCCAGGGGCCCAACCCCTGAGCGCCCGAACCATAGCTCCAGACGCCTAACACCTGGGGTCCCAACACCAGCTCCAGGGGCCCAGCCCCTGGTGGCCCCAACACCAGTCCAGGGGCCCAACCCCTGAGCGCCCGATGCATAGCTCGAGGGGCCTAACCCCTCGGGGCCCCAACACCAGCTCCAGGGGAACAACCACTGAGCGCCCGAACAATACCTCCAGGGGCCTAACCCCTGTGAGCCCGAACACCAGCTCCAGGGGTCCAACCCCTGAGCGCCCGAACCATGGCTGCTGGGGCCTAACCCCTGGGGGCCCCCACCCCAGCTATAACGCCCCAACCCCTGAGCGCCGGAACCATAGTTCCAGGGGCTTAACCCCTGGGGGCCCCAACCCCACCCCAGGAGCCCAACCTCAGGGGGCCCCAACACCAGCTCCAGGGGCGCAACCCCTGAACGCCTGAACCATAGCTCCAGGGGCATAACCCCTGGGGCCCCAACACCAGCTCCAGGGGCCCAACCCCTGGGGGCCCCAACACCAGCTCCAGGGGCCCAACCCCTCAGCGCCCGAACCATAGCTCCAGGGGCCTAGCCCCTGGGGGCCCCAACCACAGCTCCAGGGGCCCAACCACTGCGGGCCCCAACACCAGCTCCAGGGGCCCAACCCCTGGGGGCCCCAACACCAGCTCCAGGGTCCCAACCCCTGAGTGCCCGAACCATAGCTCCAGGGGCCTAATCCCTGGGGGCCTCAACACCAGCTTCAAGGGCCCAACCGCTGAGCGCCCGAACGATCCCTCGAGGGGCCTAACCCCTTGGGGTCCCAAAACCAGCTCCAGGGGCCCAATCCCTGGGGGCCCCAACACCACCTCCAAGGGCCCAACCCCTGAGCGCCCGAACCATAGCTCCAGGGACCTAACCCCTGGGGCCCCAACACCAGCTCCAGGGCCCCAACCCCTGGGGGCCCCAACACCAGCTCCAGGGGCCCAACCCCTCAGCGACCGAACCATAGCTCCAGGGGTCTAACCCCCGGGGGCTCCAACCCCAGCTCCAGGGCCCAACACCTGGGGACCCCAACACCAGCTCTAGGAGCCCAACCCGTGAGCGCCCGAACAATAACTCCAGGGGTCTAACCGCTGTGGGCCCCAACACCAGCTCTAGAGGTCCAACCCCTGAGCGCCCGAACCATAGCTCCAGGGGCCTAACCCCTGGGGGCCCCAACCCTAGCCCCAGGAGCCCAACCCCTGGGGGCCCCATCACCAGCTCCAGGGGCCAAACCCCTGAGCACCCGAACCATAGCTCCAGGGGCCTAACCCCTTGGGCCCCAACACCAGCACCAGGGGCCCAACCCATGCGGGCCCCAATACCAGCTCCAGGAGCACAACCCCTGAGCGCCCGAACTATCCCTCCAGGAGCCTAACCCCTGGGGGCCCCAACACCAGCTCCAGGGTCCCAACCCCAGAGCGCCCGAACCATAGCTCCAGGGGCCTAACCCCTGGGTCCCCAACACCAGCTCCAGGGGCCCAACCCCTGGGGGCCCCAACACCAGCTCCAGGGACCCAACCCCTCAGCGCCGGAACCATAGCTCGAGGGGCCTAACTCCCGGGGGCCCCAACCACAGCTCCAGGGGCCCAACCCATGCGTTCCCCAAAACCACATCCAGGAGCCCAACCCCTGAACGCCCGAACCATAGCTCCAGGGGCCTAATCCCTGGGGGCCTCAACACCAGCTCCAAGGGCCCAACCCCTGAGCGCCCGAATGATCCCTCGAGGGGCCTAACCCCTTGGGGTCCCAAAACCAGCTCCAGGGGCCCAACCCCTGAGCGCCCGAACAATACCTCCAGGGGCCTAACCCCTGTGGGACCCAACACCAGCTCCAGGGGTCCAGCCCCTGAGCGCAAGAACCATAGCTCCAGGGGCCTAATCCCTGGGGGCCTCAACACCAGCTCCAAGGGCTCAACCCCTGAGCGCCCGAACGATCCCTCCAGGGGCCTAACCCCTGGGGGCCCCAACACCAACTCCAGGGGCCCAACCCCTCAGCGCCCGAACCATAGCTCCAGGCGTCTAACCCCCGGGGGCTCCAGCCCCAGCTCCAGGGGCCCAACCCCTGGGGGCCCCAACACCAGCTCCAGAGGCCCAATCCCTGAGCGCCCGAACCATAGCTCCAGGGGCCTAATCCCTGGGGGCCCAACACCAGCTCCAAGGGCTCAACCCCTGAGCGCCCGAACAATACCTCCAGAGGCCTAACCGCTGAAAGCCCCATCACCAGCTCCAGGGGCCCAACCCGTGAGCGCTCGAACAACACCTCCAAGAGCCTAACACTTGGGGGCCAAAATATCAGCTCCAGTTGCACAACCCCTGAGCGCTCACACCATAGCTACACGGGGGTAACCTCTGGGGGAAAATACCCCAGCTCCAAAGGCACAAAACCTGAGCGCCCGAACCATAGCTCCAGGGGCCTAACCCCTGGGGCCCCAACACCAGCGCCAGGGGCCCAACCCCTGGGGCCCCAACACCAGCTCCAGGGGCCCAACCCCTGAGCGCTCGAACCATAGCTCCAGGGCCCTAAACCCTGGGGGCCCCAACCCCAGCTCCAGGTGCCCAACCCTTGACGGCTCCAACACCAGCTCCAGGGGCCCAACCCCTGAGAGCCCGAACCATAGCTCCAGGGTCCAAACCCCTGACAGCCCCAACACCAGCTCCAGGGGCCCAACCCCTGAGCGCCCGAACCATAGCTCCAGACGCCTAACACCTGGGGTCCCAACACCAGCTCCAGGGGCCCAGCCCCTGGTGGCCCCAACAACAGTCCAGGGGCCCAACCCCTGAGCGCCCGATGCATAGCTCGAGGGGCCTAACCCCTCGGGGCCCCAACACCAGCTCCAAGGGCTCAACCCCTGAGCGCCCGAACGATCCCTCCAGGGGCCTAACTCCTGGGGGCCCCAACACCAACTCCAGGGGCCCAACCCCTCAGCGCCCGAACCATAGCTCCAGGCGTCTAACCCCCGGGGGCTCCAGCCCCAGCTCCAGGGGCCCAACCCCTGGGGGCCCCAACACCAGCTCCAGAGGCCCAATCCCTGAGCGCCCGAACTATAGCTCCAGGGGCCTAACCCCTGGGGCCCCAACACCAGCTCCAGGGGCCCAACCCCTGGGGGCCCCAACACCAGCTCCAGGGGTCCAACACCTGAGCGCCCGAACCATACCTCCAGGGGCCTAACCCCCGGGGGCCCCAACCACAGCTCCAGGGGCCCAACACCTCGGGGCCCCAACACCAGCTCCAGGGGCCCAACCCCAGAGCGCCCTAACCATAGCTCCAGGGCCCAACCCCTGGGGGCCCCAACACCAGCTCCAGGGGCCCAACCCCTCAGCGCTCGAACCATAGCTCCAGGGTCCTAATCCCTGGTGCCCAACACCAGCTCCAGGGGCCCAACCTCTGGGGACCCAAACACCAGCTCCAGGGTCCCAAACCCTGAGCGCCCGAACCATAGCTCCAGGGACCTAATTCCTGGGGGCCCAACACCAGCTCGAACGGCCCAACCCATGAGCGCCCGAACAATACCTCCAGGGGCCTAACCGCTGAGAGCCCCAACACCAGCTCCAGGGGCCCAACCCCTGAGCGCTCGAACAACACCTCCAAGAGCCTAACCCTTGGGGGCCAAAATACCAGCTCCAGTTGCCCAACCCCTGAGCGCCCGAACCATAGCTCCAGGGGCCTAACCCCTGGGGCCCGAACACCAGCGCCAGGGGCCCAACCCCTGGGGCCCCAACACGAGCTCAAGGGGCCCAACCCCTGAGCGCCCGAACCATAGCTCCAGGGGGGTAAACCCTTGGGGCCCCAACCCCAGCTCCAGGTGCCCAACCCTTGACGACTCCAACACCAGCTCCAGGGGCCCAACCCCTGAGAGCCCGAACCATAGCTCCAGGGTCCAAACCCCTGACAGCCCCAACACCAGCTCCAGGGGCCCAAGCCCTGAGCGCCCGAACCATAGCTCCAGACGCCTAACACCTGGGGTCCCAACACCAGCTCCAGGGGCCCAGCCCCTGGTGGCCCCAACAACAGTCCAGGGGCCCAACCCCTGAGCGCCCGATGCATAGCTCGAGGGGCCTAACCCCTTGGGGCCCCAACACCAGCTCCAGGGGAACAACCACTGAGCGCCCGAACAATACCTCCAGGGGCCTAACCCCTGTGAGCCCGAACACCAGCTCCAGGGGTCCAACCCCTGAGCGCCCGAACCATGGCTGCAGGGGCCTAACCCCTGGGGGCCCCCACCCCAGCTATAACGCCCCAACCCCTGAGCGCCGGAACCATAGTTCCAGGGGCTTAACCCCTGGGGGCCCCAACCCCACCCCAGGAGCCCAACCTCAGGGGGCCCCAACACCAGCTCCAGGGGCGCAACCCCTGAACGCCTGAACCATAGCTCCAGGGGCATAACCCCTGGGGCCCCAACACCAGCTCCAGGGGCCCAACCCCTGGGGGCCCCAACACCAGCTCCAGGGGCCCAACCCCTCAGCGCCCGAACCATAGCTCCAGGGGCCTAGCCCCTGGGGGCCCCAACCACAGCTCCAGGGGCCCAACCACTGCGGGCCCCAACACCAGCTCCAGGGGCCCAACCCCTGGGGGCCCCAACACCAGCTCCAGGGTCCCAACCCCTGAGTGCCCGAACCATAGCTCCAGGGGCCTAATCCCTGGGGGCCTCAACACCAGCTTCAAGGGCCCAACCGCTGAGCGCCCGAACGATCCCTCGAGGGGCCTAACCCCTTGGGGTCCCAAAACCAGCTCCAGGGGCCCAATCCCTGGGGGCCCCAACACCACCTCCAAGGGCCCAACCCCTGAGCGCCCGTACCATAGCTCCAGGGACCTAACCCCTGGGGCCCCAACACCAGCTCCAGGGCCCCAACCCCTGGGGGCCCCAACACCAGCTCCAGGGGCCCAACCCCTCAGCGCCCGTACCATAGCTCCAGGGACCTAACCCCTGGGGCCCCAACACCAGCTCCAGGGCCCCAACCCCCGGGGGCTCCAACCCCAGCTCCAGGGCCCAACACCTGGGGGCCCCAACACCAGCTCTAGGAGCCCAACCCGTGAGCGCCCGAACAATAACTCCAGGGGTCTAACCGCTGTGGGCCCCAACACCAGCTCTAGAGGTCCAACCCCTGAGCGCCCGAACCATAGCTCCAGGGGCCTAACCCCTGGGGGCCCCAACCCTAGCCCCAGGAGCCCAACCCCTGGGGGCCCCATCACCAGCTCCAGGGGCCAAACCCCTGAGCACCCGAACCATAGCTCCAGGGGCCTAACCCCTTGGGCCCCAACACCAGCACCAGGGGCCCAACCCATGCGGGCCCCAATACCAGCTCGAGGAGCACAACCCCTGAGCGCCCGAACTATCCCTCCAGGAGCCTAACCCCTGGGGGCCCCAACACCAGCTCCAGGGGCCCAACCCCTGAGCGCCCGAACCATAGCTCCAGGGGCCTAACCCCTGGGTCCCCAACACCAGCTCCAGGGGCCCAACCCCTGGGGGCCCCAACACCAGCTCCAGGGGCCCAACCCCTCAGCGCCGGAACCATAGCTCGAGGGGCCTAACTCCCGGGGGCCCCAACCACAGCTCCAGGGGCCCAACCCGTGCGTTCCCCAAAACCACATCCAGGAGCCCAACCCCTGAACGCCCGAACCATAGCTCCAGGGGCCTAATCCCTGGGGGCCTCAACACCAGCTCCAAGGGCCCAACCCCTGAGCGCCCGAACGATCCCTCGAGGGGCCTAACCCCTTGGGGTCCCAAAACCAGCTCCAGGGGCCCAACCCCTGAGCGCCCGAACAATACCTCCAGGGGCCTAACCCCTGTGGGACCCAACACCAGCTCCAGGGGTCCAGCCCCTGAGCGCCCGAACCATAGCTCCAGGGGCCTAATCCCTGGGGGCCTCAACACCAGCTCCAAGGGCTCAACCCCTGAGCGCCCGAACGATCCCTCCAGGGGCCTAACCCCTGGGGGCCCCAACACCAACTCCAGGGGCCCAACCCCTCAGCGCCCGAACCATAGCTCCAGGCGTCTAACCCCCGGGGGCTCCAGCCCCAGCTCCAGGGGCCCAACCCCTGGGGGCCCCAACACCAGCTCCAGAGGCCCAATCCCTGAGCGCCCGAACTATAGCTCCAGGGGCCTAACCCCTGGGGCCCCAACACCAGCTCCAGGGGCCCAACCCCTGGGGGCCCCAACACCAGCTCCAGGGGCCCAACACCTGAGCGCCCGAACCATAGCTCCAGGGGCCTAACCCCCGGGGGCCCCAACCACAGCTCCAGGGGCCCAACACCTCGGGGCCCCAACACCAGCTCCAGGGGCCCAACCCCAGAGCGCCCTAACCATAGCTCCAGGGCCCAACCCCTGGGGGCCCCAACACCAGCTCCAGGGTCCCAACCCCTCAGCGCTCGAACCATAGCTCCAGGGTCCTAATCCCTGGTGCCCCAACACCAGCTCCAGGGGCCCAACCTCTGGGGACCCAAACACCAGCTCCAGGGTCCCAACCCCTGAGCGCCCGAACCATAGCTCCAGGGACCTAATCCCTGGGGGCCCAACACCAGCTCCAAGGGCCCAACCCCTGAGCGCCCGAACAATACCTCCAGGGGCCTAACCGCTGAGAGCCCCAACACCAGCTCCAGGGGCCCAACCCCTGAGCGCTCGAACAACACCTCCAAGAGCCTAACCCTTGGGGGCCAAAATACCAGCTCCAGTTGCCCAACCCCTGAGCGCTCGAACCATAGCTACAGGGGCCTAACCCCTGGGGGAAAATACCCAGCTCCAAAGGCCCAAAACCTGAGCGCCCGAACCATAGCTCCAGGGGCCTAACCCCTGGGGCCCGAACACCAGCGCCAGGGGCCCAACCCCTGGGGCCCCAACACCAGCTCCAGGGGCCCAACCCCTGAGCGCCCGAACCATAGCTCCAGGGGCCTAAACCCTGGGGGCCCCAACCCCAGCTCCAGGTGCCCAACCCTTGACGGCTCCAACACCAGCTACAGGGGCCCAACCCCTCAGAGCCCGAACCATAGCTCCAGGGGCCAAACCCCTGACAGCCCCAACACCAGCTCCAGGGGCCCAACCCCTGAGCGCCCGAACCATAGCTCCAGACGCCTAACACCTGGGGTCCCAACACCAGTCCAGGTGCCCAGCCCCTGGTGGCCCCAACACCAGTCCAGGGGCCCAACCCCTGAGCGCCCGAACAATACCTCCAGGGGCCTAACCCCTGTAAGCCCCAACACCAGCTCCAGGGGTCCAACCCCTGAGCGACCGAACCATAGCTGCAGGGTCCTAACCCCTGGGGGCCTCCACCCCAGCTATAACGCCCCAACCCCTGAGCGCCGGAAACATAGTTCCAGGGGCCTAACCCCTGGGGGCCCCAACCCCACCCCAGGAGCCCAACCTCTGGGGGCCCCAACACCAGCTCCAGGGGCCCAACCCCTGAACGCCTGAACCATAGCTCCAGGGGCATAACCCCTGGGGCCCCAACACCAGCTCCAGGGGCCCAACCCCTGGGGGCCCCAACACCAGCTCCAGGGGCCCAACCCCTCAGCGCCCGAACCATAGCTCCAGGGGCCTAGCCCCCGGGGGCCCCAACCACAGCTCCAGGGGCCCAACCCCTGCGGGCCCCAAAAACAGCTCCAGGAGCCCAACCCCTGAGCGCCCGAACCGTAGCTCCAGGGACTAATCCCTGGGGGCCTCAACACCAGCTCCAAGGGCCCAACCCCTGAGCGCCCGAACGATCCCTCCAGGGGCCTAACCCCTGGGGGCCCCAACACCAGCTCAAGGAACCCAATCCCTGAGCGCCCGAACAATACCTCCAGGGGCCTAACCCCTGTGGGCCGCAAAACCAGCTCCAGGGATCTAACCCCTGAGCGCCCGAACCATAGCTGCAGGGGCCTAACCCCTGGGGGCCCCCACCCCAGCTCCAACGACCCAACCCCTGAGCGCCCGAACCATAGCTCCAGGGTCCTAACCCCTGGGGGCCCCAACCCCACCCCAGGAGCCCAACCCCTGGGGGACCCAACATCAGCTCCAGGGGCCCAACCCCTGAGCGCCCGAACCATAGGTCCAGGGGCCTAACCCCTGGGGCCCCAACACCAGCTCCAGGGCCCCAAACCCTGGGGGCCCCAACCCCAGCTCCAGGGGCCCAACACCTGGGGGCCCCAACACAAGCTCCAGGGTCCCAACCCCTGAGCGCCCGAACCATAGCTCCAGGGGCCTAATCCCTGGGGGCCTCAACACCAGCTCCAAGGGCCCAACCGCTGAGCGCCCGAACGATCCCTCGAGGGGCCTAACCCCTTGGGGTCCCAAAACCAGCTCCAGGGGCCCAATCCCTGGGGGCCCCAACACCAGCTCCAGGGGCCCAATCCCTGAGCGCCCGAACCATAGCTGCAGGGGCCTAACCCCTGGGGGCTCCTACCCCAGCTCCAACGGCCCAACCCCTGAGCGCCGGAACCATAGCTCCAGGGGCCTAACCCCTGGGGGCCCCAACCCCAGCCCCAGGAGCCCAACCCCTGGGGGCCCCAACACCAGCTCCAGGGGCAAACCCCTGAGCACCCGAACCATAGCTCCAGGGGCCTAACCCCTGGGGCCCCAACACCAGCACCAGGGGCCCAACCCATGCGGCCCCAATACCAGCTCCAGGAGCACAACCCCTGAGCGCCCGAACCATAGCTCCAGAGGCCTAATCGCTGGGGGAATCAACACCAGCTCCAAGGGCCCAACCCCTGAGCGCCCGAACTATCCCTCCAGAGGCCTAACCCCTGGGGGCCCCAACACCAGCTCCAGGGGCCCAACCCATGAGCGCCCGAACTATAGCTCCAGGGGCCTAACCCCTGGGTCCCCAACACCAGCTCCAGGGGCCCAACCCCTGGGGGCCCCAACACCAGCTCCAGGGGCCCAACCCCTCAGCGCCGGAACCATAGCTCGAGGGGCCTAACTCCCGGGGGCCCCAACCACAGCTCCAGGGGCCCAACCCCTGCGTTCCCCAAAACCAGATCCAGGAGCCCAACCCCTGAACGCCCGAACCATAGCTCCAGGGGCCTAATCCCTGGGGGCCTCAACACCAGCTCCAAGGGCCCAACCCCTGAGCGCCCGAACGATCCCTCGAGGGGCCTAACCCCTTGGGGTCCCAAAACCAGCTCCAGGGGCCCAACCCCTGAGCGCCCGAACAATACCTCCAGGGGCCTAACCCCTGTGGGACCCAACACCAGCTCCAGGGGTCCAGCCCCTGAGCGCCCGAAACATAGCTCCACGGGCCCAACCCCTGGGGGCCCCAACACCAGCTCCAAGGGCTCAACCCCTTAGAGCCCGAACCATACCTCCAGGGGCCTAACACCTGGGGCCCCAACACCAGCTATAGGGGCCCAACCCCTGGGGGCCCCAACACCAGCTCCAGGGGCCCAACCCCTCAGCGCCCGAACCATAGCTCCAGGCGTCTAACCCCCGGGGGCTCCAACCCCAGCTCCAGGGGCCCAACCCCTGGGGGCCCCAACACCAGCTCCAGAGGCCCAATCCCTGAGCGCCCGTACCATAGCTCCAGGGGCCTAACCCCTGTGGGCCCCAAGACCAGCTCCAGGGTTCCAACCCCTGAGCGCCCGAACCATAGCTGAAGGGGCCAAACCCCTGGGGCCCCAACACCAGCTCCAGGGGCCCAACCCCTGGGGGCCCCAACACCAACTCCAGGGGCCCAACCCCTCAGCGCCCGAACCATAGCTCCAGGCGTCTAACCCCCGGGGGCTCCAACCCCAGCTCCAGGGGCCCAACCCCTGGGGGCCCCAACACCAGCTCCAGAGGCCCAATCCCTGAGCGCCCGTACCATAGCTCCAGGGGCCTAACCCCCGGGGGCCCCAACCACAGCTCCAGGGGCCCAACCCCTCGGGGCCCCAACACCAGCTCCAGGGGCCCAACCCCAGAGCGCCCTAACCGTAGCTCCAGGGCCCAACCCCTGGGGGCCCCAACACCAGCTCCAGGGGCCCAACCCCTCAGCGCTCGAACCATAGCTCCAGGGGCCTAATCCCTGGGGCCCCAACACCAGCTCCAGGGGCCCAAACTCTGGGGACCCAAACACCATCTCCAGGGTCCCAACCCCTGAGCGCCCGAACCATAGCTCCAGGGGCCTAATCCCTGGGGGCCCAACACCAGCTCCAAGGGCCCAACCCCTGAGCGCCCGAACAATACCTCCAGGGGCCTAACCACTGAGAGCCCCAACACCAGCTCCAGGGGCCCAACCACTTAGCGCTCGAACAACACCTCCAAGAGCCTAACCCTTGGGGGCCAAAATACCAGCTCCAGTTGCCCAACCCCTGAGCGCTCGAACCATAGCTACAGGGGCCTAACCCCTGGGGGAAAATACCCCAGCTCCAAAGGCCCAAAACCTGAGCGCCCGAACCATAGCTCCAGGGGCCTAACCCCTGGGGCCCCAATACCAGCGCCAGGGGCCCAACCCCTGGGGCCCCAACACCAGCTCCAGGGGCCCAACCCCTGAGAGCCCGAACCATAGCTCCAGGGGCCAAACCCCTGAGAGCCCCAACACCAGCTCCAGGGGCCCAACCCCTGAGCGCCCGAACCATAGCTCCAGACGCCTAACACCTGGGGTCCCAACACCAGCTCCAGGGGCCCAGCCCCTGGTGACCCCAACACCAGTCCAGGGGCCCAACCCCGGAGCGCCAGATGCATAGCTCGAGGGGCCTAACCCCTCGGGGCCCCAACACCAGCTCCAGGGGAACAACCCCTGGGCGCCCGAACAATACCTCCAGGGGCCTAACCCCTGTGAGCCCCAACACCAGCTCCAGGGGTCCAACCCCTGAGCGCCCGAACCATAGCTCCAGAGGCCTAGCCCCCGGGGGCCCCAACCACAGCTCCAGGGACCCAACCCCTGCGGGCCCCAAAAGCAGCTCCAGGAGCCCAACCCCTGTGCGCCCGAACCATAGCTCCAGGGCCTAATCCCTGGGGGCCTCAACACCAGCTCCAAGGGCCCAACCCCTGAGCGCCCGAACGATCCCTCCAGGGGCCTAACCCCTGGGGGCCCCAACACCAGCTCAAGGAGCCCAATCCCTGAGCGCCCGAACAATACCTCCAGGGGCCTAACCCCTGTGGGCCGCAAAACCAGCTCCAGGGATCTAACCCCTGAGCGCCCGAACAATAGCTGCAGGGGCCTAACCCCTGGGGGCCCCCACCCCAGCTCCAACGGCCCAACCCCTGAGCGCCTGAACCATAGCTCAAGGGACCCAACCCCTGGGGGAGCAACACCAGCTCCAGGGGCCCACCCCTCAGCGCCCGAACCATAGCTCCAGGGACCTAACCCCCGGGGGCCCCAACCACAGCACCAGGGGCCCAACCCCTGCGGGCCCCAACACCAGCTCCAGGAGCCCAACCCCTCGGGGCCCCAACACCAGCTCCAGGGGCCCAACCCCATAGCGCCCTAACCATAGCTCCAGGGGCCCAACCCCTGGGGGCCCCAACACCAGCTCCATTGTCCCAACCCCTGAGCGCCCGAACCATAGCTCAAGGGGCCTAACCCCCGGGGGCCCCAACCACAGCTCCACGGGCCCAACCCCTCGGGGCCCCAACACCAGCTCCAGGGGCCCAACCCCAGAGCGCCCTAATCATAGCTCCAGGGCCCAACCCCTGGTGGCCCCAACACCAGCTCCAGGGGCCCAACCCCTCAGCGCCCGAACCATACCTCCAGCGGCCTAATCCCTCTGGCCCCAACACCAGCTCTAGGGGCCCAACCCCTGGGGACCCCAACACCAGCTCCAGGGTCCCAACACCTGAGCGCCCGAACCGTAGCTCCAGTGGCCTAATCCCTGGGGGCCCAACACCAGCTCCAAGGTCCCAACCCCTGTGCGCCCGAACAATACCTCCAGGGGCCTAACCTCTGAGGGCCCCAACACCAGCTCCAGCGGCCCAACCCCTGAGCGCTCGAACAATACCTCGAAGAGCCTAACCCTTGGGGGCCAAAACACCAGCTCCAGCTGCCCAACCCCTGAGCGCTCGAACCATAGCTTAAGGGGCCTAACCCCTGGGGGAACCCACCCCAGCTCCAAGAGCCCAAAACCTGAGCGCCCGAATCATAGCTCCAGGGGCCTAACCCCTGGGGAACCAACACCAGCGCCAGGGGCCCAACCCCTGGGGGCCCCAACACCAGCTCCAGGGGCCCAACCCCTGAGAGCCCGAACCATAGCTCCAGGGGCCAAACCCCTGACAGCCCCAACACCAGCTCCAGGGGCCCAACCCCTGGTGGCCCTAACACCAGTCCAGTGGCCCAACCCCATAGCGCCCGATGCATATCTCGAGGGGCATAACACCTCGGGGCCCCAACACCAGCTCCAGGGGAAAAACCCCTGAGCGCCCGAACAATACCTCCAGGGGCCTAACCCCTGTGAGCCCCAACAACAGCTCCAGGGGTCCAACCCCTGAGCGCCCGAACCATAGCTGCAGGGGCCTATCCCCTGGGAGCCCCAACCCCAGCCCCAGGATCCCAACCCCTGGGGGCCCCAACACCAGCTCCATTGTCCCAACCCCTAAGCGCCCGAACCATAGCTCCAGGGGCCTCACCCCCGGGGGCCTCAACCACAGCTCCAGGGGCCCAACCCCTGTGGGCCCCAACACCAGCTCCAGGAGCCCAACCCCTCGGGGCCCCAACACCAGCTCCAGGGGCCCAACCACAGAGCGCCCTAACCATAGCTCCAGGGCCCAACCCCTGGGGGCCCCAACACCAGCTGCAGAGGCCCAACCCCTCAGCGCCCGAACCATAGCTCCAGGAGCCTAATCCCTGGGGCCTCAACACCAGCTCCAGGGGCCCAACCCCTGGAGACCACAACACCAGCTCCAGGGTCCCAACCCCTGAGCGCCCGAACCGTAGCTCCAGGGGCCTAATCCCTGGGGGCCCAACACCAGCTCCAAGGGCCCAACCCCTGAGCGCCCGAACAATACCTCCAGGGGCCTAACCCCTGGGGGCCCCAACACCAGCTCCAGGGGCCCAACCCCTGAGCGCTCGAACGATACCTCCAGGAGCATAACCCCTGGGTGCCCCAACACCAGCTCCAGGGGCCCAAACCCTGAGCGCTCGAACCATAGCTACAGGGCCCTAACACCTGGAGGAACCCACCCCGGCTCCAAAGGCCCAAAACCTCAGCGCCCGAACCATAGCTCCAGGGTCCTAACCCCTGTGGGCCCCAACACTAGCTCCAGGGGTCCAACCCCTGAGCGCCCGAACCATAGCTGCAGGGGCCTAACCCCTTGGGGCCCCCACCCCAGCTCCAACGGCCCAACCCCTGAGCGCCGGAACCATAGCTCCACGGGCCTAACCCCTGGGGGCACCAACCCCATCCCAAGGAGCTCAACCCCTGGGGGCCCCAACACCAGTACCAGGGGCCCAACCCCTGAGCGCCCGAACCATAGCTCCAGGGGACTAACTCCTAGGGCCCCAACACCAGCTCCAGGGCCCCAACCCCTGGGGGCCCCAACACCAGTTCCAGGGGCCCAAACGCTCAGCGCCCGAACCATAGCTCCAGGGGTCTAACCCCCGGGGGCTCTAACCCCAGCTCCAGGGCCCAACCCCTGGGGGCCCCAACACCAGCTCCAGGGTCCCAACCCCTGAGCGCCCGAACGATCCCTCCAGGGGCCTAACCCCTGGGGGCCCCAACACCAGCTCTAGGGGTCCAACCCCTGAGCGCCCGAACCATAGCTGCAGGGGCCTAACCCCTGGGGGCTCCTACCCCAGGTCCAACGGCCCAACCCCTGAGCGCCGGAACCATAGCTCCAGGGGCCTAAACCCTGGGGGCCCCAACCCCAGAACCAGGAGCCCAACCCCTGGGGGCCCCAACACCACCTCCAGGGGCCCAACCCCTGAGCACCAGAACAATAGCTCCAGAGGCCTAACCCCCGGGGACACCAACCACAGCTCCAAGGGCCCAACCCCTGCGGGCCCAAATACCAGCTCCAGGAGCCCAACCCCTGAGCGCCCGAACCATAGCTCCAGGGGCCTAATCGCTGGAGGCCTCAACACCAGCTCCAAGGGCCCAATCCCTGAGCGCCCGAACGATCCCTCCAGGGGCCTAACCCCTGGGGGCCCCAACACCAGCTCCAGGGGCCCAACCCCTGAGTGCCCAAACCATAGCTCCAGGGGCCTAACCCCTGGGTCCCCAACACCAGCTCCAGGGGCCCAACCCCTGGGGGCCCCAACACCAGCTCCACGGGCCCAACCCCTCAGCGCCGGAACCATAGCTCGAGGGGCCTAACCCCCGGGGCCCACAACCACAGCTCCAGGGGACCAACCCCTGCGTTCCCCAAAACCAGCTCCAGGAGCCCAACCCCTGAACGCCCGAACCATAGCTCCAGGGGCCTAATCCCTGGGGGCATCAACACCGGCTCCAAGAGCCCAACCCCTGAGCGCCCGAACGATCCCTCCAGGGGCCTAACCCCTTGGGGCCCCAAAACCAGCTCCAGGGGCCCAACCCCTGAGCGCCCTAACAATACCTCCAGGGGCCTAAACCCTGTGGGCCCCAACACCAGCTCCAGGGGTCCAACCCCTGAGCGCCCGAACCATAGCTGCAGGGGCCTAACCCCTGGGGGCCCTCACCCGGCTCCAACGGCCCAACCCCTGAGCGCCGGAACCATAGCTCCACGGGCCTAACCCCTGGGGGCCCCAACCCCGGCCCCAGGAGCCCAACCCCTGGGGGCCCCAACACCAGATCCAGGGGCCCAACCCCTGAGCGCCCGAACCATAGCTCCATGGGCCTATGCCCTGGGGCCCCAACACCAGCTCCAGGGGCCCAACCCCTGGGGGCCCCAACACCAGCTCCAGGAGTCCAACCCCTGAGCGCCCGAGCAATACCTCAAGGGGCCTAAACCCTGTGGGCCCCTAGACCAGTTCCAGGGTTCTAACCCCTGAGCGCCCGAAACATAGCTGAAGCGGCCTAACCCCTGGGGCCCCAACACCAGCTCCAGGGGCCCAACCGCTGGGGTCCCCAACACCAGCTCCAGGGGCCCAACCCCTCAGCGCCCGAACCATAGCTCCAGGCGTCTAACCCCCGGGGGCTCCAACCCCAGGTCCAGGGGCCCAACCCCTGGGGGCCCCAACACCAGTTCCAGGGGCCCAACCCCTGGGGCCCCAACACCAGCTCCAGGGGCCCAACCCCTGGGGGCCCCAACACCAGCTCCAGGGGCCCAACCCCTGGGGGCCCCCACCTCAGCTCCAACGGCCCAACCCCTGAGCGCCGGAACCATAGCTCCAGGGGCCTATCCCCTGGGGACCCAACCCCAGCCCCAGGAGCCCAAACCCTGGGGGCCCCAACACCAGCTCCAGGGGCCCAACCCCTGAGCGCCCGAACCATAGCTCAAGGGGCCTAACCCCTGGGGCCCCAACAAAAGCTCCAGGGGCCCAACCCCTGGG
>NW_026114813.1:0-43273 GCF_025201925.1 Gopherus flavomarginatus | reverse complement strand
TGGCAAGTTCAGAGCCTCCTCCCCCATCCCTCTCTCATTTCACTAAATGCAAATAGACGCCTTTGTTTTTTTCCTCACAGACCAGATAAGCTGCAGATCCAAAACAGACCACCCTCCGTGCCACCCGGCTGCTTCTCCTCCTCAAGCAAACACCAGCTGTGGGTGTTTCCAAAGGGATCCCCCTGCCTCTGCTCATTCACTGCAAACAGTAACTGTGTTTGTTTTTTAGATAAGCACTTCCGGAGCCTTGAGCTCACAACAAAACAACAGAGGCAAACACCAAAACAAAAGCGTTATCTCTACTTAAAGCATTATGGAAGGTCTGGAGGTCAGTGACAGCGTAGTAAGATTAATCACTGTTTACACTGGCACCCCAGCGCTGCATCACCAGCTCTGTTCTCTTTATTCCTCTTGTCGAGGTGGAGCACATGCAGCACTGTAGCCAGGGAGATACAGCGCTGTATGTGCCTTGCCAGTGTGCGGGGAGTAAGTTACAGCACTGTAAAGCACCACCTGCACTGTAACTCTCCAGTGTAGCCAGGCCTGAGTTGTAGTAATAATAGCAGCCAAGAATCCGGTGGCACCTTATAGACTAACAGACGTATTGGAGCATGAGCTGTCCGGGGTGAATACCCACATTCGTCAGATGCACAATAGTCCCATATGGGCTAGTGGTCAGGATTCCTGGTTTTCACCCAGGTGGCCTGGGTTCAACTTCTGGTGTGGGAAGAGTGCAGAGCTTTTGCCCAGAGTGGAGGCAGGAAATGAAAGGAACAGGAAGGGATCCTGCCAGCAGTGGAGTTAGACAGTGTAGGGAGGAGACCCCAGAAGTGGGGGTGGGGCAGTGGTTTGGGGGAGATGAGGGAAGGATCCCAGCAGTGCGGGAAGTTGACAACCTGGAGAGCACAGGCCTGGAATGGGGACCTGGAAGAGTGAATGTGTCCCTCTAAACCCATCAACTGCAGACTAGGCAGGCTTGGAAGAATTGTGTATTTGATGGTAAATGTCAGTTTCTGTGTAAACACACATCCCAATGGCAAAATATTTCCATCAATAATCATCAAAATTGACAGATGGGCAAAGTAAGAACATGCTGCTTGAGAACTTATCATGTTGAAGGAGCAACAGTAGTAGTAATAAGCTCGATAGTATTCATCACCATGCAATTTTGACAGGTTTCCACGCCCCTTTTAGGGCTTTTGTCCCGCCTTCCCACCCCGTTTTGGTTGGCGCTGTCGGCCATTTTTGAAAATGTGTGTGTGTGTGTTTGACTAGGGGAAGTGTATTAAATATCAGGGTGGATTAAGATAAAAGTTAAATAATATTGAAAACTAGGTTTATAAAGGGAATTTACTATGGCAAAACCTGTTTGTTAAGCACAGGATAAAACATTGAATCTATTCAATACCAATGTAGGTTAAGAAAAAAACATTATAAACTAAGTTTAAAAGGATAATTAATTGAAGCAAAACCTGTTTTGTAAGGACATAAGCAAAAACTATAAGAAATACTTAAAAGTAGGTTTAAAAAAATTAACCAAGGCAATCCTGTTTGGGGTGCCCTGGGTAAAAAAGGGATTGAAACTATTGACTGCCAACATAGGTTATAAAAAGCTTTTTAATATTATTAATTAATATTAAAAACAATACAGCTAGGTTTAAAAGGGAATTGACTGAAGCAAAACCTGTTAAGTAAGCACATGGCCAAAAACTATAAAGGGGTAGTAAGAAAAAGGCTTTTAAAAACATTAAAAACTATGTTTAAAAGAAAATGTACTAAAGCAGTGTAATAAAAGTGAATAAAACGTATTTAAACTAGTCAATACCAATGTAGGTTAAGAAAAAAACGAGGTTTAAAAGGAAAATTGACAAAGAGAAAGCCTGTTCGGTAAGCACAGGGTAAAAACTCTATAAAAATGTGGCTAAGAAAAATACAATAAAGCTCAGGGTAAAATTAAAAAATGTTTACCTTTGCAGTCTTTTTGTAAAACGAGGCAGCTTTTCTGGTTTAACCCTAGTAAATAAAACACATTAAACTTGTTAATGCCAATGCAGGTTAAGAAAAAACGAGTTTTAAAAGGAAAATTGACCAGGCAAAGCCTGTTTGGTAAGCCCCGGGTAAAAAAAGCATTCGATATCAGTGTAGATTAATTAAAAAGAGCAAAGATAGAGAGCACGTGGCGTAATCAGAATGAGACAGAGAGAGAAGCAGGCAGAGTCTGTTTAGTAAGCACAGGGTAAAAAAGCATTCAGAATCAGGGCGGGTTACAAAACAAGAAAAGCGAGGAGAGAGTCCGCTTTGCAAAGAGCAAAGATAGAGAGCACAGGGTAGGATTAAAGAGAAAGAAGAGAATTGTTACCTTTGCCCGTCTTTCTGTAGAATGAGGGAGATTTCCTGCTTCTGACACTCTCCAGCTTGTTATCACCGCTTTTGGATCGGCCCAATCAGAGGTGGTTTTACAACGCGTCATAGAATTCATTTTCCTGAACCAACCAATCCTAGTGTTTTAAGAGTTTAAGCAGCAAGCCAGCCCCTTCCTTTCCCCCCTCCCGTCCTCTCTCCCCCCGCCCTTTTAACTGTTTTTTTTCTTATCTAAAGAAACAGACCCCTAGCATTTTCCCGCCACGTAGCCCTTTTACAAAGAGTTTTTATAAAAGTTAAAACCATAAGCTTTTACTAATACACCATTTTTAACACATGTTAAAATTACCTTAAGTTTTGCAAAGGAATAAAAAAAACACCCCCTTTGTATGTGTTGTAATAAAAAGTATGCAGAAGCACCCTAGGTTTTTTTAGTAACAGGCGGTTTATATATTTCTTATTTTGTAACCATTAAATTAGGAAGACAAAGAAGCAAAGCGCCTGTTAGCAAAGCAGCCTCTGTGAGTTAGTGAATCAGAGATAAGAAGGCTGCTTCTTTTTCGTGCTTTTTAACAAACAGAAGTTACAGTTACATTAAGTTTTGCAAAGGGAAAATGACTGGAAAGACAAACCTAAGACACAACCCTTTTGTATGTGTTGTAATAAAAAAGGAGGAGGCAGAAGCACCCTAGGTTTTTAGTAACAAACAGTTTATAACCCCTTATTTTGTAAACCACTGGATTAGAGAGAAGAAGATTGTTTTTTTCCCATTTAACAACAAAGAGAGGTAAAAGACATGCCAAATGAAGGCACAGTCCTTTGGTATAGGTGTTTTCTTAAAAAAAGAGCATGCACAAACAGTTTAGGATATAAAAGTAATGTATAGTGACAAAAAAAAAGTTTTTTTCCCTAGGTTTTAGACTAGCTCTGCTTATTTTTTAGTAAAAACTGTGAAGCTGCACCAGAGCCCTGCTCTGCTCTTATCTATCAACCAGACCCTTTAGCAGAAGCTGAACAACACATGGCAAAGCAGTCTCTTGGAGTCAGCGAATCAAAAGAAGAAGGCTGCTTCTTTTTCAAACTCTTTAAAAAGTTACATTAAGTTTTGCAAAGGATAGGACTCGAAAAAACAATTTTTTGTATGTGTTGTAATAAAAAATTATACAGAAGCACCCTAGGTTTTTTAGTAACAGGCGGTTTATAGTCCCCATATTTGTAATCCACTGCCTTCCCCCCCCCCCAACTGTTTTTTCTTATCTAAAGAGACAGACCCCTAGCATTTTTTTTGCCACATAGCCCTTTTACAAAGGGTTTTTATAAAAGTTAAAACCATAAGCTTTTACTAATACACCATTTTTAACACATGTTAAAGTTACCTTAAGTTTTGCAAAGGAATTAAAAAACCAATTTTTTTGTATGTGTTGTAATAAAAAGTATGCAGAAGCATCCTAGGTTTTTTAGTAACATGCGGTTTATATATCCCTTATTTTGTAAACCAGTAAATTAGAAAGACAAAGAAGCAAAGCGCCTGTTAGCTAAGCAGTTTTTGTGAGTTAGTGGATTAGAGAAAAGATTGCTTTTTTTTACTATTTAACAAATAAAAATGAAAAGGAAACCTGCAGACCCATAGCCTTTATTTAGGCATAGGTGTTTTAATAACACGTAAGTGTGCAAAAAAGTTTAGGGCTATAAAACTAACGTGTTGTAACAAAAAAAGGTTTGTTTTTTTTTAATTTTAGGCTAACGCGAACCATTTTAAAGTAAAAACAGCAGGCTTTTGCAGCAGAGCGGCTGTTAGCAAAAACAGCCTCTGTAAGTCAGTAAATTAAAAATAAAAAGAACAAAACATAAAAGGTCTTCTTTTAAAGCAAAACATAGCCAAATCAGGTATTAAAAGCATACTAACTTACTTACTATTAAAACTAAGCTTTTTAACCATTAAGTTTAAAAGCTAAAGCGTGTAGCCAAAAGCCTTCCCGCCTTTTTTAAAAAACCGACTAAGACACCACCCCTCCCTCCCCCCTCCCCCCTCCTCCGCCCTTATCTAAACAGCGAGAGCCTTCGGCTTTTTTTTAAACCCTGTAACAAAAGCTATATACCGTTTTAAAATGTTTTTTAAAGTAATACCTAATTTTTTTAACTTATTAACAATGTAAAATAAGTTTTGTAAAAGTTTAACGTGGTTTATTTTTAAATTAGCACATTTAAAGTAAAAACAGCAGGCTTTTGCAGCAGAGTGGCTGTTAGCAAAAACAGCCTCTGTAAGTCAGTAAATTAAAAATAAAAAGAACAAAACATAAGAAGGTCTTCTTTTAAAGCAAAACATAGCCAAATCAGGTATTAAAAAGCATACTAACTTACTTACTATTAAAACTAAGCTTTTTAACCATTAAAGTTTTAAAGCTAAAGCTTGTAGCCAAAAACCTTCCCGCCTTTTTTAAAAAACCGACTAAGACAACCACCACCACCCCCCTCCCCCCTCCCCCCTCCTCCACCTTATCTAAACAGCCAGAGCCTTCGGCTTTTTTTTAAACCCTGTAACAAAAGCTATATACCGTTTTAAAATGTGTTTTTAAAGTAATACCTAATTTTTTTAACTTATTAACAATGTAAATAAGTTTTTGTAAAAGTTTAAGGTGGTTTATTTTTAAATTAGCAGTTTTGTTTTAAAAAACCAAGGCCATATACAAATTTAAAAAATACAGGCTGCAGTTTTTAAAAACTTTTTGGTTACAAAGCTGTAAATAGGTATATTACCATTTACAAAGGCTTTTTATTAACTGTTTAAACACATTTACTATAAAAAATAACATTGTTAGCCATTAAAGCTAAAGTATTTGGCACCCCCCAAAACTACACTAGCCTTTTTTCCTAGAAAAGTGCCCTTTACACACCCTGTTTTTTAAAGAAACGCCTTTTTAAATATTAATTTTGGGTGTGGGAGGCAAAACCTTTTTTTTTAAAAAAGCAGGTTTAAACCTATAATAGGGGGACAAAAAACTGAACAAGGCTGTTAAAGAAATATTGCTAATACAAGACTTCTACCGTTATGGGGAGCAGAACATGGTAAGAAACCTTACTGTAATTTGTATGAGCCGCCAAGATATTATAACAGCGTTATGCTTAGTTAAAAGCCAACATTTTTTCTTTTAGATAGGACGAGAACTTTTTTCTTGCCATTCCAGATGCCGCGCTAGAAGCTTTAAATTTTGGTAAGCCAATTAATATGCTACACAAGTATAATTTATTTTTAAGAAAAAAAGGTTTTAAAAATTTATATTTTTTTTAATTTAGAACAAGATGGAAGTCAAAACCACCCAATAGGTTTTCCTGAAATTACAGACGAAGGTGTGAACTGTTTTTTAAATATGTGGTTTTTTTTAAAATTGACGTTTTAAATAGTGTGCATTTTAGGGGTTTGTTTGTTATTGTTAGGGAAAAAAACCCTTAAAGGTTTTACTGTACAAAAGCTGCCGTTGTACAGCCCCAAGGAGGGGGGGTGTAAACTAAAAGAGCGCTTTATTTTGTACATTATACTTAAACGCGGTTTTTTAGCCCCCTTATTGCAAAAACGTTTTTAAAATATATATATTTGGGGGACATGTTTGTTGTTGTTAGTAAAAAAAAAACAAACCCCGTGCTAAAAAACATTTTTATGTGTATCGGCAGACATATCAAGCGTTATACCTCAAGAGAAATGTTGAAGGGAAGAGCGCTTAAAGGGGCAAGAAATTTCCCTCTGAGGCAGCTGCAGTTGGAAGCAAGGGTATTAAGCACACCGATTTTGAACAGCCCTGCACGTCCCAAATCCCTTATTGCCCAAAGCCCGCAACCTTTAAAGAGGGGCAAAAATTTCCTTCTGAGGCAGCTGCAGTCGGAAGCAGGGTATTAAGCACACCGATTTTGAACAGCCCTGTACGTCTAAATCCCTATTGAACAAAAACCAGCGGCATTAAAAAAGGCAAAAAGTCTACCTCTAAAACAGCATCCGTTTTCAGGGCGGGGGAAAGGGGCTCAGACCCCCGCTTTTGAACCGCCCAAAGCTACCTCTACAACTTCAAAAACCTGGTAAGCGAGGCGGAGGCGGTAAAGCCCCTCGTTTTCAACAGACCTATGCCTCCCCGACCCAATCAGCTTTAAAAATAAACAACTCTGTAGAAGGAACGTGTCTAGGGGTGGGTTCGAGCAGGGTGAAGAAGTTAACCCCCAAGCTCTCGGAACCCGCAAAACCCTTGCTACAAATAACAATCTTCCTGTGGGGCTGGCCGCATCAGTTGCTGCTTGTAAGAGCTGTTTAGTGTTGTTCATCTTTAAAGCGTTTAATAGATAAAAAGTTTTCAAAGCTAATTCTTCAGGTATTTCAAAAACAAAATTTTCCAGAAGAAAGGGTTGTTTTAGACCAAAAAATAGCAGACACCGGGCACTAATTGAAAAGGTGGAAAGCGCGTTAAAGGGGAAGGAAGAGGGTGACTACACATGAAACCTAAAAATGTAAAAAGGGGTTGGAAAAAAAATGGAAAAAATCTAAAATGTTAAGAAGGCTTTTGGCAAAAAAGAATAAAAAAAACCAAAGCTATTTTAAAAAAAACAACCCCCCAACCAAGAAAGGGAAATAGACCCTCCCACCCCTTCTTCTTCTTCTGAAGGTCCAGATTCCCCCGCTCCTGATACACAACCACAGGTGTATTTGGAGCGTGTAAGACACTGGATAAGACCCCGAAGAGAGTTTAACGCATATGAATATTTTCAGGAATTTCGTTTTGCTAATTTGGACAGAGTAACGGGGTTCACAGAAGCCATGGCGGCCATCGACATTGCTATTCAAAATTTGCTAGATGATATTAATAATCAGGTGGGTCCTGAAGATTTTGTACAGCTACGCTTAGATGCCCCGGGGCTAAATCACCCGCTCTTTTCTTTACGGAGGCCTTGGGAAAATTTAAATGCCATAGATTTTTTAAATAACATCGTTAATGTGTTGCAAAGTAATGCAGAGATTGTGGGGTCCGGAACTTTACGCCTGGTTGTTACAATTATTAGAAACAGGCTTGGTGGAGTTGGGTCTGTAAGACCCCTAAAAACTATTACGTACAGTAAAATTATTGAAAAAAAAAGAAAACATTTAATTGATTTAAATAATCAGGGTAACAACTTATGTTTTGCCGGTAGCGTGCTGGGTCTTTTATCAGATAAAAAACTTACAGATGCCCAGCTGTTAGAGGGGGCCAAACACCTTCATCAGGAGTTGGGTTTTGCGGACCAAAAAATGATTAGCTTGACAGACATGAGCTCTTTCGAAGAGCGCTTGGGGGTAGCTATTACCGTTTTGTATATGAAAATGGAAATTGGTGTTTTTTTACCACTAGGGGTGTACAGCGTTCCCAAACTGTTTTTGTTTTGTTACATAACAAACATTTTTTACGGTATTTTAAATATTAACGCCTTTATAGGCGCCCCGTATTTGTGCAACTACTGTTATGCTCCCTATAGCCACAACACCAGCACGCCCTGTAAAAACCACTGCCGTACGTGTAGTAGCACCGAGTGCCTCGAAGTGGCCGGTGAAAAAAAAGATGCCCCCAGCTGTAAGCTGTTTTGCAGGTCTGACGACTGTTTAGAAAGGCACAGCGCTTTGGCGACCAGCGGTAAAGATGATTGTAAAAACAGAATTTTTTTGCGATAAATGCGGCTTCTACATGGTTAAAAATCACCAGTGTAGAAGCAAAAAGTGTCCCCAGTGCCATCAAAAAACCGACAACATAGAGGGTCACGAGTGTTATATGCGTAATATTTGGTCTCCAGAAGAGGGAAAGGATTATGTGTTTTATGATTTTGAATGTATGCAGGAAACGGGGGTACACGTGCCAAATTATGTTTATGCTTGCATTTAAATAAAGAAACTAGCTGGGAATTTAAGGGGGAAGAATGCATTAGCGAGTTTGTTTTAACCTTTGTAGACAAGCGCTTTAAGGGATACACTTTTATCCCTTTTATTCTGAGGCAGTTAATTAAAGAAAAAATGGCTGTTAGCACCGTAACGCAAGGGGGAAAACTTATTTGCGTGACGGTGGTAAACTTAGCCATTAAATTTATAGATTCTTTAAATTTTCTCCCCATGAAACTTAGCAAGTTACCCAAAGCTATGGGTTTTGAGGAAGCGAAGGGGTACTTTCCACACTTTTTTAACACCGTTAAAATCAAAACTATGTGGGACTATGCCCGAAATAGAGTACTTTGGAGTAGACTACATGATGCCTGAAGAAAAAAAAGAATTTTTAAAACTGGTACCAGCGCAATCGCCAAAACAGCTTTGATCTTCAAAAAGAACTATGCTATATTGTCAAAAAGATGTTGAAATTTTGCGAGAGGCTTGCGACCGGTTCAGAAACGAAGTTATAAAAATGACCGAAAAGCAAATTGTTAAAAACCCCGGAAAGGATAATGAGGAAGTGGCTACTAAGTGTATAGATCCCTTTCAGCACCTCACATTGGCCTCGATTTGCATGGCCATGTACCGGTTTAATTTTTTAAAGCCGCAAACCATAGCGCTTTTGCCGTTAGACAATTACCACAAACAGCAGAAGAGATATTCCACGCCGGCCATTCAGTGGTTGATGTACGTAGCCCACACTGAAAATATTTACATTCAACACGCTTTGCAGGGTGGCGAGTTTCAAACTGGGTCCTATTTTTGGACGGTTTATGCCATTATAGCTGGTAAACCCACGGCCTTTGAATTTAACGGGGTGTTTTTTTCACGGGTGCCCCATTTGCTATTGCGAAAATGATTACAACCCGTTGCTTAAGGCAACCTACGGACAGCTGTACAACCGAACCATTATTTAAGCTGAATTTTTAAAAGCCAGGGGTTTGAGGTAAGGACCGTGTGGGAACACGAGTGGCAGGCCATGCTAGCAAACGATAACCGGGTGGAAAATTTTTTACAAGAAAAAAAGCTGCCACAGCCTTTGGTTCCTAGAGACGCCCTTTACAGTGGTAGAACAAACGCCATTTGCCTTTATTACAAACCGCAGCCCGGGGAGCAGGTTCATTACTACGATTTTACCAGCCTCTACCCATTTGTTAACAAAACTAAACAGTACCCTGTGGGACATCCCGTTATTGTGTATGAGGGTTTTGGGGATATCGGCCAGTACTTTGGCATAGCCAAGGTTAAAGTGTACCCTCCAAGAGGTTTGTATTTTCCCGTGTTACCATACAGGGTTGATGGTAAACTAATGTTTCCCCTGTGCGCCCTTTGTGCAGAAACAAAACAAAAGGATCCCTGCGGGCACAGTCAGGAGGAGAGGGCTTTAACAGGGACTTGGTGCACAATAGAGTTGGTGGAGGCTTTAAACAAAGGGTACAAATCGCTGAAATTTATGAAGTCCGGCATTTTAACCGCTCTTCAGATGCCCTGTTTTCAGACTATATTAAACACACCTAAGACAAAAACAAGAGGCCTCGGGTTTCCTCACTGGTGTACGGACAAGCTTAAAAAAGAACAGTACGTTAAAGAGTACCGTGAAAAAGAAGGTGTGTGTCTGCGTCTAACAAAATTAAGGTAAACCCCGCAAAAGACAAATTTCAAAGCTGTTTTTTAAATTCCTTGTGGGGAAAATTTGGTCAGCGAACAAATTGACTAACACTAGTATAGTAACGGACCCGGACGAGCTCTTTAAGTACGTTTTTGTACCTTATTACGATGTGTCATCGTGCGAGTTTATCGATGATGATACAGCCGTAGTGTCTTGGAAGTACGCAAAATAACACTGCACCCATTCCAGCAACACTAACGTGTTTATAGCGTGCTTTACCACCTCTTATGCTCGGTTAGAGCTCTACCGCTTGTTAGATCGTTTACAGCAGCGGTGTCTTTATCATGATACGGATTCTGTAATTTTTGTAAGTAAAGAAGGGGAGTGGAATCCACCCCTAGGGGATTATTTAGGAGACTTAACTAGCGAAATACCCCCAGATGAACACATTGTGGAATTTGTGTCCGCGGGACCTAAAACATACGGGTACAAACTGTCCAGCGGTAAAACCTCTATGAAATTAAAAGGAATCACACTTAACTCAGGAAACAGTGAAAAAATTAATTTTGAAAGCTTAAAATAACTCGTCTGGGATTACCCCGCGGGAGAGGACCCAAAAGAAATCGTAATACAGCAACCAGGAATCGTAAGGGTAAAAAAACACTGGTTAATAGAAACAAGAACTCTAAAAAAAACCCAAAAAGTCATTTACGACAAAAGAGCCCTTGAGGAGGCTTTTAAAACTTTGCCGTACGGGTATTAATTATTATGAAAAACCACGTTCAGTTTGTTCATCTCTTTTCCTGTTTGCTTTGTGGGCCCTCAAATTCTGGAAAATCATATTTTATAAAACAGTTGTTAGAAAATGGTCATAAACTGTTATCATGTATGCCTGAAAATATTGTGTGGTGTTATAGCTGTTGGCAACCGCTGTATACAGAGTTGCTGCAAAAATTTTCCTGTATTACATTTTTGGAAGGTTTACCTAATACTTTTAATGATGAACATTTATTTCCTAGTAATAAAGTGAATATGGTTATTATAGATGATTTAATGGAGTCTGCTTCTGAAAGTGGTGAAATTGAAAAAGCCTTTACAAAATACGTACACCACAAAAACTTAAGTATTATGTACATTGTGCAAAATATGTTTTGTCAGGGAAAAAAAAGCCGTACAATTAATTTAAATACTAAATATATGGTTCTTTTTAAAAACCCCCGCGATAAACTACAAGTCACCACTTTGGCCTGGCAAATGTACCCTGGTAAAACACAATTTTTTTTTGGAGGCTTTTGAGGACGCTACCAAAAACCCCTACGGGTATCTGCTGGTGGATTTAAATGCTTCAACGCCCGAAAACCTCAGGTTAAGAACAGATCTTTTCCCCCCAGACTGGCCCTGTGCATACACCTTTAAAAAAACCCATAAAAATAGTTATTTTTTATTAATCCTCCATTTAAAAAAAATCACCACCCGAACAAACATGTCTTACTGTGTGCAAAAAAACCTGGCTCTTTTAAAATTTCTTATCAAAGCCAAGCCACCTCAAAGAAAGGCTATTCTCTGTACGGCATCTGACGACCTAGTAGCGGCCATCTCAGAAATAGCGCTTAACACTTTAAAAGGAAACATTCCTCTAAAACCTCGACAAATAAGCATCCTTAAAAAAAACCGAAAAATTATTAAAAAGCTAAGCGATAAAAAGCTATCCCTAAAAAGAAAAAAGGTTATTGTAAAACAAACCGGTGGCTTTATTGGCCCTTTGTTAAGCTTTGCACTCCCCCTGCTGTCGAGCCTTTTAATTAACAGATAATGGAACACGCCGAAAAAATGTACCTTGTTCCTAGCCACCAGTTAGAACAAATAAAGCGGGCTTCTAGCGGTGAAGAAAATATCAGAACCACAACCACTCGCCAATTGGATTCAGAAATGAAAGACATTCTTCAAAGAACCGGTTTATCCGACTACGAAAAGGCTAAACTCTACGAGGCAGTCCTGCAAAGATACCTGGTATTGGCCAAGTGTGGTGAAATGGAAAAGACTAAAATAAACCTTTTTTTTTCCCCTGAGCAAGAGCAAGAGCAAGAGCAAGAGGAGCTTCAACCTCCTAACGTTCAGGGGGATGTATCGGACTTTGTTATTCAGGAGGTGTTGGAGGGGGTAAATCCTCGCTATAAAAAAAAGCTGAAATATTGTTAAATAAGCTTAAACAACGTAAAGATGTGTCTTCTTGGGCTGATAACGGCCGTTTTGTGTACCGGGGGAAGGCGATTGAGGGGTCTCACATGCTTGATTTAGTCAGGGGGGTAACCGGCTCTTATTCTTTCGCTAACAAGAGGACTCCTAAAGGGTGGCATGTTTTTATGAAAGCCTTGGCAGAGCTAAACGTGCCTACGACCGTCGTAGGGCATGTTACCAATAAACAATTTTTAGAGCGTCTAAAAATAGGGCTAAAGCCGGTCAAGGCCACAAGTAACACCGCCCCTTTTAAAAGCGTCCCTGTTAAAAAACGAAAAATCGACTGGTTAACAATGTAAAATAAAAGACGTAAACAAAATTAAAAATTGTGTTTTATTGATGCACCTCTTTAAACACACGACAAGATAAACATGTTTGAACATGTTGAAACATGCTTAAAACAGGTCTGGGCATGCCGGGTCTTTTTCCTTTTACAAATCGCACCACCAAGCGGTCATTTTCTGGTAAATCATCGGAGTACAATTTTAAAATACAATCAAAAGATAAACCCTTATTACGTTGTTTTTAAAAAAAAATACAATGATAACCTCAGGTTACAGCTAGGGGGTCCTGTAGTTGTCTCTGATGAAACACAACCTTATCACAGTTACGGTTTAAAAAAGTCATAATAGACTTAGGGAAAAAGTTACTGTCTGGGGAAAAACCGTAGGAGTCAAAAAACTCGCCGGGCCCACGTTTCGGTAAATAAAGGGCCAGCCAATGTTCCCCGGGTAACTTATGGGGGTGGGTGTTAACAATAAGCCCCAAAGGTCTTCCGGACACAAAACTTTTCGGAAGCAAATCGCTAGAAAAAACATCTAAAAAAGAAGGGTCCTTTGATAAAATATCTCGTAGCTGCACAGTGTTCATGATTACATATAGTCAAATAGAACGTTTCTTCTATGATTTACTTCGAGCACGTTATCGAAAACCCCCTACACTATCATGTTAACCGTAGAGGGCAAAGCCGTTGCAAACCGTATTTCCGCTCTCAGGTTTCCAGTTTTAATTAAAGAATAATGGTCGGCGCACTCCTGATCCGGGGTCAAATCAAAGGCGTACAGCGTATAGCCCTGGGCAAATTCATCGCGGTTAATTAAGAGCGATCGATCTTTTACATATTTTCCAGTAGCCTACACGAGCTGCATGTACTCCCTCACGCAGTTTCCATTTTCAAAATCGGGTTGTAGGGGTTTTGCTGGCACCTGTTCGCCATCCACATACAAGGCCACAAAATTAATGTTATAATGTTTAAAGTTAAAAGGGTTTTTAACGTAGCTGCCGCTGAAGGCGTCATTATCTATAAAACCGATTACTAGCTGCTTGGGTAGCTGCCCCAAAAAAAGGTTTTCCTGGTTACTGACACGACTGCCGGCCGGTATGCTAAACACCTTTATGCTTACCCGGTCTACGGGGTACTTAGCGTTGACGGTCATTAAAGCTTCAGCGTGCCCCAAACGAACCCCCGGGGTTACTTTTACACGTTTTACAAACAGGGACTCCGAAATAATGTGTACTTTATAATTCTCGTTGGCAGTGCCGCTCATGAGGCAAAAAACATCTTTGCTACGTGTTAGTTTGATTTTTAAATCCACGCCGTTTAGCAGTAGTTTTTCTTGAAAAAACAAATCGCTGTGTAAAGGTCCCAATAAATCCAGTTTCCTGCTGCCGGCCGTTAGTTCGGCCCTGCGTATAAACCCCTCATTGGCGTGGCCGATCAAAAGGGTGCTTTCGTGGCCCCCTGCCATGTCTTTATAAAATCCGCCTGTCGAAAACTGAGTAGCGAGGGTGTCGTGGCTGTAGTTTAAAATTAGCTCTATTAAGGCTCTGTAAGGGTAACAATTGTTGCTCTGGCTAATAAGACGATCGCCTAAAGTAACATCCAGCTGGTTAAAAAGAGTGGCGATGGGGTAGTTTGTTAGGGCCACCCGGGCATCATCATCAATGTCTGATCCGTCTTCTTTTATCACCTTGCAGCACACGTACAGCAGCGTGTTGTTAAGGTCTAAGTAATGATCCCCATGTCCCGAAATAAAAAATTCAAGAGGGGCGTTTACCGTTAAAGCGGCCAAAGGAAGCACCTCTACATAAAAGCTATTTTCAATACTGGTTTGTGTGGGGGCTATTTGAAATAAATCCAGCTCCGATTTGGTGCATTCGTCAGAGCCACAATGAATAAAAGCCATTTTAAAATATATCCCTTTTATCGCGGGTAGCGCGACGCTTCCTCTTCTTAGGAGGCCTTTTTGGTATATGGCTAAGACCTGTTCTCACAGCTTTTTTTTTTTTAAGGGTCTAGGTGGGCCTTTAAAGGGCTGGCGCAACGCTGCTCTTTTTCTTCTCATTACCACTAAACCGGAACCTTCCTGTGCTCCTATTTTGTTTATAACTGCGCTAGACACGTGGTTTACGACGTCTCTGGTTATATTTTTCGCGGTTGTTTTCATGTGGGGTTTAATAATGTCAAAACCTCTTTTTAAAAGTGGCACGGCTTTTCTAAAAAGGCTGCGAAATATTCCTCCTAAGCCTGCCCCGTACATAACGGGTAATCCTTGATATCCTGGTAAGCCATAGCCAGCCTGGGCCTTGTAGTAGTTTCTATACAAAAAGGGGTCCCCGTAGTTTTTCATAGTTACCATTCTTCAGCTTTTTTGGGACGCAAATGTAGTTTAACAATTACCTTTCCAAAACTAAATGAAACGTGTTTATTTTGATCCGTCTTTATTTCAATAGTAATGGTTCCGATGTGCTGCTTACTTACGGGGACGTAATGCGGTTTGTCATACGTTATTGTAACAAATTTGTTGTTGCTACCGCGGATGGGAACGCAGCGCAACAGCGGCACATAGTAGTCCCCCACTAACTGATGTTCCACTATGTCGGTGTACACGTATAAAGAGTTAAAACCCCCCGTAATGTCTGCGGGGTACGGTGCAATCCTACACGGATGATTTGAAAGCATTCCCAGTATTGTTGCCAATTTACCACCTGTGGAAAAAAAGTACTTTCCATCGTTTGGTTTTAGCTGAACACTTCTAGTCACAGGGTTGTAAATAACGTAGGCATTTGGTTTTTCGGCATCTTTGTCTATATTCTTGTTGATGACTTCTATTAAATGGTGAATGCTCGAATAATAGCCGGCATCCATGTAGTAGGTTCGAATTTTTTTTTCCGATGCTAACGTAAATGCTGTATCGAAAAGAAGCGTGTTCCAAGAGTGACAATAATGAATTTCCGATAAAGCGACATCCCACCGCCCTATTAAATTTAAAGGCTTGGCTAGTTGTATTGTAAAATTGGAACTAGTATTTTGAGGAAAAGCCCCCGCTGAGGCGTTGCTTGGTAATGTCATGTAAAAACTTTGTTCAGTCATTTTTTTATTAAAGGTCCTGCACTTGAGACGCTTTAACCCAACTATTAAATTTTTTAGGCCAACCTTTCCATTTTACAAAGAAATATTTGTTTCTTCCCCGACCGTTTTTTTTTAAAATTTTTTTCTACCTTGTAAACTCGGTCCTGGTTAGGGCTTACTTTTTGTAATTCTTCAGGATAAAAAGACCCCACAACTTCCTCCCCTTCATAATCTTGTAATGCATACACCGGTCTTTGTCCTCTTAATAAAACCCCTGACACGATAAATATTTCATCGGTAAAGGTTTGCTGATAGCCCTTTTCAAAAGTGCCCTTCGTTTTAGATACTCTTACGTGATCCCCTTTTTTAAAAACCACACGTTGCCTCTTTATTTTAAAACTACCCCCGTAGACGGTTTTCCACACGCTTAGCGCATTAGCTTGTGTCACGTCAATTGGGCGCCCTCTGATAGTTCTGTGATAACTTCTGTTGTAACCGTCTATGAAGGCCTGCAGCACATCAATGTAGCGAAAGGTGTTACGGGCAGTAAAATACCTCCACATTTTTTATTTTAAAGTTCTGTTAAACCTCTCCACAATTCCCGCTTTAACTTCGTTATTGGTAACAAAATGGTGTACTCCATATTGCTTAAACAAATTTTTTAAAGCTTTGTTTAAAAACTCTTTTCCTCTGTCTGTTTGTAATTTTTGAGGCACGCGCCCCTTTGAAAAAATAGCTTTAAACGCTTCTGCCACCTCTTTTCCTGTTTTATTTTTTTAGGGTTACCGCCCAGGCGTATTTAGACAAAATATCTATCACTGTTAAAATATATTTACGGTTGTCATTGTCTTTAGAATAGGCGGCCATATCAACCAAATCTGCCTGCCATTGCGTATCCACATTAGACACCACTGTTTTATTTCTTTTAAATTTAAGCCTTGCAGGTTTATGTAAAGCGTAAGCATCTTGATCCGCAAGCCAAGCGGAAACCTGCTTTTTGCTTAAGCTTTTACGGTGTCTTTTAGCGGCCTGAAATAAGGGTGTTATGCCCCCAAAACTACCAACTTTTTCGGGTGAGTAATAAATTTTCTTTAGCAGCTTTGCCATGCTTACCCCGTCTTGCTTTAAAACACTGTATACACAAAAGTTTGTTTCTGCTTTTGTTTTTATTTAACACAACAACGTTTATACACATTTGACTTTTAAAGCAGCAGTAAAGTAATATACGATACAATTACATACATTTTTAACGGTTAAGCAAAATAATATAAAAACTGTGATACAGTTTTTTTTAACAATGCATTTTAATTAATATATATTTTTTAAGCCTCTAGGGTCACAACCTTGCATGTAAAAAGTTTTATAATCCATTTGGCGAACCCTGCTACACACCGCTCGGCCAATATAGGGGGCCACCTCTTTTGACAGATCTACCAGCAAGGCCACCGGGTCAGATGATTTTCCAACCTCCCTAATCATTTTAACAACTTTGGTTATAGTTTCAGTGGTTATGTTAAGCTTTTTCAGTTTGTAGCCTTCAGCTATAATTACATTTACCAGCTGGGCCGCGTTCAGTTTAGAAGAAATACGTCTAAGCTGGTAAAATACTTCTGAGCGATCCCAAAAGATACAAGGGTGACTAAAAGGGTTGGACTTATTTACAGCGCAGGCTGCACAGTTTTCCAAAAGTTGTTTTTTCAAACAGTGGTAAAAGGCTTTTACTACAACAGCTCTAACAATATCAACCATAACTGGATCCTCTTTTTCTTCACCGCTTTTCTGGTCACTCTCTTCACTTTTTACAGACTTTTTTTTAACATCTTGCTTCACACAAAAACAACAGGTACATATTACGGCTGTTCTGCTTAGAGGCCGCCTCTTTTCATCCTCTGAAGATGTCTGTTAAAAACATTGTAAAAACATATTTTAAGTTTTTTGATGCAAAAATTTTAAAATAAAAAAGCCTAGAGTTTATTTGTGCTACCTCGGTCGTACCCTTGTCTGATTCTGAATTATCATCATCCTCGACTGACGCACCGTTGAACCCCATATCATCTTCCTGTTATTAAACACAAAACATATAGTTTTATTTTACCACTCTTATATATGTTTATATTTATATTTTTTTAAATTATTTAAGTAACTTTTACCTTGTCATGTTCTTTGGGTTTTACTATTGACACCCCGTTTGTGTCCTTTGTTTCTGAATCACCTTCGTCAATCATAGTTTCAGCAGCCTATTATTAAACCAACCGTATATTAACGCTTAATTAGAGTCATGCACATATATATATATATATATATATATATATATATATATATATATATATATATTTCAAATAAGTTAAGCTGTCTTTACCTCCTCGGGTGTTTCTGTCTCTGCAACTGTTGGCAGTTTGTTACACACCAAAGCAGTAATCTTGTACGGCCCAGGCTTGGTTATCTGTTAAAAATCAAAAGTCATTTTTTAAAAGTGTAAATACAATAATTTTTTATTTTTTTTTACAACTAATAAAGCTTATACCATAACAATATCGCCATCTTTCCACAACTCGGGGTCTATCGGTTGGTTTTCAACATCGCTATCCTGCGGCTGTTCCTCGGTTGCCATGTCCTCATATATAGGCTCTTCTTCCATTCCCCCCTATAAAAACAAAAAGATTTAACCCTTTATTTTTATAAAACATTTTGTAATTTGTTACAAAAAAAAAAGATTTACTTCTGCTTTTAATTCTGTTTTTTCCAAATCTGACAACAAATTTTTTCGCACTTGATTTTTTACAAATGGCTGTGGCTCCTCTTTTTTCAGTTCTCTTTCAGAATAAAACACAGGGCTCGACAACAACCCTTTCTCGTTGGCAAAACAACTGTAAAGGAGCCTTCTTTTCTGAACACGGTCTGGCGCATCCAGGGGCAATTCCGGCTTCTTGGCTTCTGTAGGTGTTTTGTACAGGGACATGGCTTTGTGTTTAGTTTCTCTGTGTTGAAAAACCCGCTCGCAAAACCACGTGTTTTTATACACAAAAACACATGCTGATTGGTAGACAATAACCGGTTTTTAAAAGGCTCTTGCTTAAACTCTTAAAACACTAGGATTGGTTGGTTAAGGAAAATGAATTCTATGATGCTGTTGTAAAACCACCTCTGATTGGGCCGATCCAAAAGCGGTGATAACAAGCTGGAGAGTGTCAGAAGCAGGAAATCTCCCTCATTCTACAGAAAGACGGGCAAAGGTAACAATTCTCTCTCTTTCTCTTTAATCCTACCCTGTGCTCTCTATCTTTGCTCTTTGCAAAGCGGACTCTCTCCTCGCTTTTCTTGTCTTGTAACCCGCCCTGATTCTGAATGCTTTTTTACCCTGTGCTTACTAAACAGACTCTGCCTGCTTCTCTCTCTGTCTCATTCTGATTACGCCGCGTGCTCTCTATCTTTGCTCTTTTTAATTAATCTACACTGATATTGAATGCTTTTTTACCCCGGGCTTACCAAACAGGCTTTGCCTTGGTCAATTTTCCTTTTAAAACTCGTTTTTTCTTAACCTGCATTGGCATTAACAAGTTTTAATGTGTTTTATTTACTAGGGTTAAACCAGAAAAGCTGCCTCGTTTTACAAAAAGACTGCAAAGGTAAACATTTTTTAATTTTACCCTGAGCTTTATTGTATTTTTCTTAGCCACATTTTTATAGAGTTTTTACCCTGTGCTTACCGAACAGGCTTTCTCTTTGTTAATTTTCCTTTTAAACCTCGTTTTTTCTTAACCTACATTGGTATTGACTAGTTTAAATACATTTTATTCACTTTTATTACACTGCTTTAGTACATTTTCTTTTAAACATAGTTTTTAATGTTTTTAAAAGCCTTTTTCTTACTACCCCTTTATAGTTTTTGGCGATGTGCTTACTTAACAGGTTTTGCTTCAGTCAATTCCCCTTTTAAACCTAGCTGTATTGTTTTTAATATTAATTAATAATATTAAAAAGCTTTTTATAACCTATGTTGGCAGTCAATAGTTTCAATCCCTTTTTTACCCAGGGCACCCCAAACAGGATTTGCCTTGGTTAATTTTTTTTAAACCTACTTTTTAAGTATTTCTTATAGTTTTTGCTTATGTCCTTACAAAACAGGTTTTGCTTCAATTAATTATCCTTTTAAACTTAGTTTATAATGTTTTTTTCTTAACCTACATTGGTATTGAATAGATTCAATGCTTTTTTATCCTGTGCTTAACAAACAGGTTTTGCCGTAGTAAATTCCCTTTATAAACCTAGTTTTCAATATTATTTAACTTTTATCTTAATCCACCCTGATATTTAATACACTTCCCCTAGTCAAACACACACACACACATTTTTTCAAAATGGCCGACAGCGCCAACCAAAACGGGGGGTGGGAAGGCGGGACAAAAGCCCTAAAAGGGGCGTGGAAACCTGTTAAAATTGCATGGTGATGAATACTATCGAGCTTATTACTACTAGCAGTGATCTGTATGCTCTGTATAACCTGTATGCTCAAAAGGTCTGTTAAACTCCCCCAGCTTGTGTCCTTTCCCTCTTTGAATGCCTGTGAAGTGGCTTTCCCACTCTCCTTTGTACCTCCAGTGAATGCCCTTCAACCGGCCCATCTGACCAGTGGTTGGCTGTGTTACATTCTATTGCACCTAGGGGATACTGATCTTCACCGCACCGTCCATCGCTGCGCTGTGGGACTCTTACCTTAAAGGATCCTGACATCTCCACTGCCAGGCCTGTCCTGGGAGCGTGAGTATGAGTGTGACACCCTCCCCCATCCCTTCTTTTGAGGTTAGCTATCAAGCTAATAAATGTGCTGCTTTCTGCCAAACTCTGGGGGGGAGGGGCATTATTAGTTCTCTCTAAGCTTACTAACTGACCCAATTTTGGGTAACACAAGCAACATTGTTTGATCTGTTATTGTACCAAAGGGGGAGATGGTTGTCTATAAAGGAGGGTGAAGACTAAATGACTCTTATGAGAATGGGATTTGAACCCATACAGGCAGAGCATAATGGGGTAGCAGTCCAACACCTTAACCACTCAGTCACCTCATCTGAGCTGTCAAAAAACGGACAGGAGGAGAAATCTAAGGCCGGCAGAGATAGGGTCACTAAGGAGTTTTTAAAGACTAAGCGTAAGCAGGGTCTGAATGAGCTCCCCTCTCTCACCTAGTGAGGAGCTGGGGAAAGACTTCAGGAACAGACCGTGTTTGCATAGACACACCTACTCTGCCTAGCTATGCAGCATGATGGGGCCGCTTCCCCAAAATGACCAGTTTGGGATGGTCTTGGGTTACAAATCACTTTAGGATTGAGTGGAATGAAATGTTATTCTCCTTCCTGAATGAGTGAAGGGCAGCAGAACATACCTAGTCCGTCCTGATGGAGGGGTAGGTGAGTGAGGAATAGCTTTTATTGGACTGCAGAGAAGTGATTGAGGACGTCACCCTAAACCAGTGTTCCCCAAACATTTCACATTGTGCCCTCTTAGCCATGGCTGTGGCCCCTCGGAAGCCACGGTCAAGAACCGGGGCTGGGAGGAGTGGGGCTGTTGCTTGCTGGGGAGAGGGGTGCGGACAGGGGTAAAGGGGGCGACGCTGGGCTGGGAGCCAGAGTCTCAGGCTGAGGGTGGGGTTGGGGAAGAGCTGTGGCAGAGTGGTGCTCCCTCTCTGCCCTCTATGTGGGCTGGCTCAGGTCCTGAGGTGCCCCCATGAATGTTCCTCTGTGTCCCCCTAGGAGTCGCACCCCACATTATGGGGACCACTGAACCCTACTCGCTAAGCCGGGGCTAGTGATGCCAAACCCCCGGGAAAGGGAGAACAAGTGTGGGGGCTCCAGCACCAGAACCATGCCCCTACCTTCTGTCTGTGGCTCTACCCCCTTCCACCCATGGCCCCATCCACTGTCACTTCTGTTCCACCCCTTCCCCCACCACCCCACGCTATCACTCCTTTACCCCTGCCCAGCTGTGGCCCTGAGACCAGAGAAGCTCTGTGCCCCTGCTGCAGCCCCCGGGCTGTAGCAGGGAGTGGGAGCTCCTCCAGCCCTGGGGCTGACATAGGGGAGACTTTTCCAGGGGGACCTAACTTGGCCAGGGCCCTTGATCATGGGCCCCACTTTCCCCTTGGCAGTGCAAGGTTTGGGGAGGCTGAGCCCCCTTGTCATAAACAGATAGCTAAGGGTTAATGTTCTTTTACCTATAAAGGGGTAACACCAGTAACCTAAAACACCTGACCAGAGGACCAATCAGGAAACAAGACTTTTCAAATCTGGGTGGAGGGAAGTTTGTGTGTGAGTTCTTTGTTCTTTGTCTTGTGTCTGTGGCGTCTCGGCTATGAGAGTGATTTTTCTATCTCCTGCCTTTCTAATCTTCTGTCTCCAAGTTGTAAGTACAAAGATAATAAGACAATAAGTTTATATTGGTTTTTTTTGGTATTTACATGTCTGTAGTTGCTGGAATGTTTAAATTGTATTCTTTTTGGATAAGGCTGTTTATTCATTTTTTTCTTTTAAGCAAATAACCCTGTATTTGTCACCTTAATACAGAGAGACCATTTTTATGTCCTTTTCTTTCTTTTTATATAAAGCTTTCTTTTTAAGACCTGTTGGATTTTTTCTTTAGTGGGGACTCCAGGGAATTGAGTCTGCAGCTCACCAGGGAATTGGTGGGAGGAAGAAGTCAGGGGGAAAATCTCGTTGTGTTAGATTTACTAGCCTGACTTTGCATACCCTCTGGGTAAGGGGGAAGAGAGATTAGCTATCTTGGTACTTCTATTTCCAGGACTGGAAACAGGGAGGGGGGAGTCCCTCTGTTTAGATTCACGGAGCTTGCTTCTGTATATCTCTCCAGGAACCCAGGGAGGGAACACCTGGAGGGGAGGAGGGGGAAGGGAAATGGTTTATTCCCCTTTGTTGTGAGACTCAAGGCATCTGAGTCTGGGGGTCCCCCGGAGAAGGTTTTGGGGAGACCACAGTGAGCCAGGCACTGTATAAATCCCTGGCTGGTGACAGCTTTACCAGGTCCAAGCTGGTAACTAAGCTTGGGTTTTTCATGCTAACACCCATATTTTGGACGCTAAGGTCCAAATCTGGGAAAAAATGTTATGACACCCCTCCCCCCTGAGCCTCCATTACGAGCCGCCCAGGCTACCACTGTTCAGTGTGTGGCCAGTCTCTGTGTTTTCTGCTGCTCGTTCTGGGGAGCCTGGCCGGCCTTAGGGGTGGTGCCCCCCGATAGCTGCCGAGGGTTCCAGGGGTCAAAGGGCACCGTGTGTCAGTGCAAAGGTGCTCACTACTCTCCCCTGCCCCAATGCTCCTCCATTGGTCCATAGAGGTTTGAGGGGAGTAAGGAGCAATCCTATGTGCTCCATGAGTCCTGGTCACTTTTCCCACTTGGGCTGTGCTGTGAGGGGAGCATCAGAAGCTGCTGCTCTCTGCCCTCCCGTTATGCAGCCCGGCTGAGGAAAGTGACCTGGATGCAGGGAGCTCGGATGATCTCACTTCTTGCCCCCACATCCCACAGCCCCTAGGGGTGCCCAGATGAGCAGCGTTCCAGGGAGGAGTGGGGGGCAGCAATGCCAGCTGCTCCATGCACACAGGTCAGTCTCCCCATGTGGGTGCAGGAGGAGGTGCAAGGGTTTCTGTGATGCCTATTCTATCAATATCGTCACTCAATACCAGGCACTCAAATTCACCAGTCTTAGTACTTAGACGTTTAGCGTTTGTATTTAAGCACTTCTAAAATGCGTCCCATTTTAGCTGTCTGCTATTACATGATGTAATTGAGGGAGACTCATTCATTTCACTGTTTCTCATCAGAACCTACCTGTACATTATCATCTTCCATCCTCTCCAACTTACTAGGCAATAGAGAATCCCTGTGAATAGTTCCTCTCCTAACGGATGTCTCTGTCTGAACCCTGTGCTCCTCAGTGCCTGTCGGCTTTCCCCAGCTCTGAGGATGTGTCTACACCGCGCACCTTACCACGGTGCAGCTTTGCCACTCTAACCATGCCATTGTAAGGTGCGCTGTGTGGCCGTCCTTATCGCTGAGAGAGAACTTCCCCGGCAACAAAGCCAAACTACCTCCAATGAGGGGCAGGAGCTTTGTCACCGGGAGCACAGCTCCACCTATGATGCGCTGTTCACACTGCCGCTTTTCATGACTCAAATTTTGGCATTCGGGGAGTGTTTCTTCTCACCGCAGAGAGACAAAATTTTTAGCAACAAAAGCCGAAATTAAAAAAAACTCCTCTGCAACCTATTTAATTTTACCTTTATACAACCTTTATACTGCCTCCAGTTCTGGTATCCTCATTTGAAAAAGATGTTGTGAAATTGGAGCTAGGGCAGCAAAGAGCCACCAAATTTTCTGAGGGCTGGAGAAAAATGCCTTCCAGTGAGCTATTGAAAGAGCTCAACCTGTTTAGCTTACCAAAAGAAGGTTGAAAGGTGATTTCATTGAAATGTTGAAGGGTCTTAATGGAGAGAAAAGATTGGGTATTTACGGGCTCTTGAATGGAGCAGAGAAAGGCATAACAAGACCCAATGGCTGGGAAGTGAAAAGAGACAAATTCATATTACAACTGAGGCACAATAGTCAACAGCGAGGATGATTCACCACAGGAGCAAGCTACCAAGGAAAGTGGTGGATTCACCATCTCCTGATGTCATTTAATGAAGACTAGATGCCTTTCTGGAATGTGTTTGCCCCCAAAGTAGCTGTTATGTCATACAGAAGGCCTGTGATATGCAGGTTAGATGCTCTAATGGTGTCTTCTGACCATGAAGTCGACTAATTTCTGAAAAACTGAGTGTAGCATTGGGAGCAGCGTTTGATGTTTTCCTGTCTAGCAGGCTTGCTGCCAAGAACGAACGCTCCTTGAGTGGGGTGATCCACAGGGAGTAGCTCAAACCTCCAAAGTGCCTGGCCAGGGGCAGGACATTAGCCCAGCAAGGGAGGGGTGTGGCAGTGACATCACAAAGGCCTTTTGCAGGACCTCAGACTATTGGTCAAAGGTGGTGGGGAGGTGGTGACCTCACAGAGAGATGCTGACATCAGCCAGGCAGGACAGGGGCGAGGGGCCAGGGAAACCTCAGAGACCTCTGTGGCTTTGCTTCAGCACGTTTACTTCTCCAGGTCTCTCTTTGAGGACTGAGAGATTATTTGAGGTCATGGACGTGAGCGCCAGGAGGAACCTCTTTCGAGTTTCCTCCTTCCCTTGTAGTGATTTTACTAGAAAACAGCCGTCCTTGTTTAGAAGGTAAGAGCCTCCTGGAGGTTTGAAACCTGTTCAGTCTGATCTATCTGGTGACAAGTGAATTCTAGGCATGGAAAACACGAGCTTAAGGAGGCAGAATTTTATTGCGCACCTGGGATTTTGACCCTTAGAATCGCTGGGGACATTAGGGTTTGTCCTTTTTGTTTCACCTCTTCCTCCATCCCTCCCTCCTCTTCTTCTCTTGCTTCTTTTGTCCTTTCTCCTGTTCCCTTCCCAACAACAGGACGGAGGTGTGTGTGTATGTGTGTTGCAGGGAAGTCCTCTGCAGCTCCCACTATGGAAGGTCCACCCAAAAATGTGGGACTGAAATAGTGCTCGGGCAGTGATCCCCACCGGTGACCTGGGCCATCCTTTGGGCTCTCTGGTGAGAACCCTCAGCCTCCCGTCCTCAGTCTCTACCCTGACTGGTTGAGCAGGGGGTTATTGACAGGGAGGAAACTCAGGTCCTTGTTGTTCTCTTTTAAGATCAAGTAAATAAGTCAGAACCAGTTCTATCTTTGATTAATTTTGCTGCTTCTCTGCATTAATTGTCTCTGAGCAGTTGATGATTCCCTCTAACATTGCAGTTCTCCTCAAATACTTGCTGAATAATTACTGTCACTGTTGTTGGTCTGGAGCTCATCTGAGAGCACAGTATTCAGGTCATTCAATGTCTGAAATTCAAGATCCGATGGTTTGTTTAAAAATCAGGGCTCTTCGGTCCTATTCCCAACACTGCCTCTGACGGGCTGTGTGACCTAAGACAAGTCAATTCTCCTTTCTCAGCCTAAGCTTCTCCCTCTTTCAAGTAGGGATAATAATGATCCGCTCTTACCTACCTCATGGTGGGTGAAGGATGCGGATCCATTTGGGAGTGTCACTAGAAGAAGTGCATAATATGAAGTTTCCCATCATGTTTACTCAGAGCAGATTATGACATAATAGATTAGCTGAAATAGTCTATTTTATTTGTATTTTTTTATTTTGAAATTGTTAATAGTAGCAACGACTTAGCTCAGATTGAAGCATCTTATCTAATGGTTGATATGTAAGTGTCTCCTCTTTGTGTGCGAGGAGACAATTTAACACACTCTGATAAAGAGGAGATGCTTTTGTTTTGCAACAAAATATTTTTGCAAAGATCTTTCATCCCACTTGTTATGATTTTGAGAAACAAACTGGTTTAGTCTAAATGGGATTTTCGGACAGAAACGGTTTGAATGACATTTTCCCACCATCTCGATTCCTGGGCTCTGGGGTGTTTTCATCTGTTAGAACAGGAGTCAGAACTGGTTGCTTCTCTTTCTGGCTCTGCCATCGCCTTGTTGTGTAGGCCTTGGGTAGGTCACTTCCCTTCTCCCATCTGTCCAATCGGAACAGGAAGAGTTCTCGAACTATGGGCAGTTTAGAGCCCAAGTGAGATAAGGGGTATTAAAGCCCTCTGTGAAGGAGAAAGGGGAGTTTCACAGTGTTTAGCACCAAGGAATTCTAAAATTTGTTAAAATGTCTAGTCTGTGGAAACAAGAAATGGTCGGGGCCAAACTTATTAACCACTGCCTTTTTATAGCCCATTCAAAGATGTGAGTCCCTATCTTTTAGGTACCTGTGGTTCTTTGCCAGCAACAGAGAAGAGGTTCCTGCCTCCGTTTTTGTGGCCTTAACAAACCAGGTGTTGTGCCCCAGTTCTTGTCTGAGACCCCTGAAAAAGAACATCTTCCCATCCATGAACAAGACAGGACCTATCTTTCAAAGGGGAACAAAAAGACCTCTGGGACTTACAGACTAGCTAGCCTGACTGCCATAGCTGGAGAGATCCTGCAATACATTCTTAAACACTCAGTTTGTCAGCAGCACCTACAGGATGATTTGGTTCTTATGACTAGTGAGCGTGGAATTGTCAAGAACAAATCATTCCAAACCAATCCTCTTTCCTTCTTTGGCAGGGTTCTGGGCCTGGTAGAGGTGAGTAAACAATAGATGGGATCTAGCTTGGTGTTACTAAGGCTTTTGACACAGTCCCATAGGACATTCTCAGAAGCAAACGAGGGAAATGTAGTCCAGCTGCAATCAGTGTAATGTGGGTGCAGAGCTGGTTGAAAGCCAAGACTCCAGGAGCCCTTCTCCATGTTTAGCTGCCCAACGGGGAGGGTGAACCTAGTGGGTCTGGCAGGGATCAGTCCGGTGTCAGGTACTATTCTATATTTTCATGAATCATTTGGAAAATGGAGTGGAGAGCACGCTCCTAAAGTTTACAACTGACACCAAGCACTTTGGAGCACAGGATTGAAATTCAAAACACCCTTAACAAATTGGAGACTTGGTCTTCTTGAGCCAAACTCCATGCTTAGGGCTCTCTCTCTACACTGGGCTGAAGTGAAACCCCAGAGCCAAGCACTTCTCCTGGGCAGTGAGCTCCGACCTTGATTGGTCAGATGCTTCTTAGCACTGTCAGAGCATCTTTTGCTCTGAGATTCTCCCAGCACTTTCCAATAGCGGGAAGGTATGAAATCCCCATTTAACTGCTGGGGACAGAGCCCGAGAGTGGGGAGCAACTTGCCGAAAGTCCCCAGGAAAAGGAAAACAACCAGCAGAGGAACCAATAGGAAACCCAGCAATGGAACTCAGGAGTCCTGGGGGTGTGCTGTGGTGACCAGATGTCCCAATTTTATAGGGACAGTCCGAATTTTGGGGTCTTATCTAGGATCCTGTTACCCCCCACGCCGTCCCGATTTTTCACACTTGCTGTCTGGTCACCCTAGGGTGTGCACATGTGTGGGTCCCAGCTGCTCCCTGCCCCCCTCATTGAAGCAGATGTGCAGGGTTACTGCCCTGGGAAGTGCAGGGCACCAGTGGATGTGGGGTTGGCTTGAGGTAGGGTCTGGCTTCAGGCAGCGCAAGAGCTGCGTGGCTGGCTGGCTTCAGGCAGGGGGGTGCATCAGGGGTTGGCTGGAGACAGGGCAGGGAGGATGCGGCTGGTGCAGGCAAAGCAGAAGGTGCAGGGCTGGCTGGAGACAGAGGTTGACTGCCGGCAGGGCAGGGCAGGGGGTGCAGGGCTTTCTGCAGGCAGGGCGTGGGGCAGGGCCGGTGCAAGGAAGTTTCATGCCCTAGGCGAAACTTCCACCTTGCACCCTCCCCCCCCCCGCTCCCCTGCCCTGAAGCGCCCCACCCGTGGCAGCTCCCCCCTCCACCCTGAGGCTCCCCTCTTGTGGCAACTCTCCTGCTCTGCCTTGCGGCACCCCCCTCGCCCGAGATCAACCCTGCTCTGAGCACGAGCACCCCGAGCACGCCGTGGCCGCTTCACTTCTCCCACCTCCAAGGCTTGCGGCGCCTAAGCCTGCCAGGCAGTCAAACACCCTCCTCGAAGCCACAGCAGCCCTGACAGTTGACAATAGAGGCACCTTAACCCCTGAGTTCCTTCAATGTGTCCCCCTCGGGGGTCCAGCTCCGATCACCAGATACTCGGGGTATGTCTATAGCACCTGCCGAATCGGTGGGCAGCGATCGATCCAGCGGGGGTCGATATATCGCGTCTAGTGTAGATGCAATACATTGAGTGCTCTCCCCTCGCCTGGTGTAGTCCAGCTCGGTGAGAGGCGCAGGCAGAGTCTACGGGGAGCTGCAGCAGTCAACTCACTGCGACTGTGACATTATAAGTATAATCTAATATCTTATTGAAAGGTGACAGGGCCAGAAAGAGTTAATTAACTCACCTCACCGACTGACCTGACCCGTGGGTGAACCTTAAAAACTGGTTAACAAGATATGTACATGAACAGAGCTTTGAAATGCAAGTCTGCAGTGTTAGAGGTAGAAGGGGAGGTGTTTGCCCAGGTCTTGTGATGTAGGCAAACAAGTCTTGTCTATTGCTATAGTTTTAATTCAAAGAGCAAAAAAAGAATATTAACATTTATGATGATACTTGTGTGAAATAGTATTATTGTCTGTGTCTCTTTGAAGGTTTTGGTAATCTGTATCTGAAACTGTTTAATGAATAAATTGCTCTGTACTAATTGCCAGGATGTTTGGAAGGAGAGTTAAGCCTATTGTTTTCTCAGGCCGAAAGGCTGCTGGAAATGTTTAAGAACCTGGGACCCGATCCTTCTTCATCTCAGATCTGCTTTGGGTTTCAAGAGGGGGAAACCTTAAGCCACAAGGATTGAGATCCCCAGCCATTGACTGGAGCCACCCTGAATATGAACATTGGATTATAACCTATGGACTATTTCTAAAAGGACTTTTGGCAACTACAAGCTCATCTCTACTTTGTATCTGAACCTCAAAAATTGAATTCAAGTCTATATGTCTATTAATCTTTTAACCAACACTCACTCTCTCTCTTTTCTTTTCTAATAAATTTTAGCTTAGTTAATAAGAATTGTCTATAGCATGTATTTTAGGTAAAATCTAAGTTATAATTGAACCTGGTTATGTGGCTGATCCTTTGGGATCGGAAGAATATTTCTTTTATATGATGAAGTAAGATTTTCAGGAATCATCATCATATCTAACAGGTGTGTCTAGACGGAGGCCTGAGGCTGGGTACTTTAAGGGAACTGCGTGGTTTAAACTTCTAAGTAACCAGTGAGGTACTACAGAAGCTGTTTTGTGCTGGCTTGGTAAATCTAAGTATTGAAATAACCAGCAGCGTTTGGGATTTGTCTGCCCTGTTTTGTTTGCAATTCACTCTGATTGAGTGAGCTGAGCTGGCTCCCACGGGCAGCACCGTCACACCTACAGCCAGGCTGCAGAGGTCCTGGGGATCTTAGGGGCCCTGGGGTGCACAGATACCTATGTCCAGGCCATAGCGGTCCTTGGGGGTCTTAGAGGGTTCGTGGGGGGCACATATTCCTACATCCAGGCTGTAGGTTTACCAGGGGGGCTTAGGGGGTTAGTGGGGGGCAAAGATACCTACGTCCAGGCTGGAGGCATCCTGGGATTCTTAGGGGATTTTGGGGGGCCAAAGACACCTATGATGTCCAGGCTGTAGGGGTACCAGTGGGTTTTAGGGGTTCGAGTGGGCACAGATACATATGTCCAGGCTGTATCGTTCCCACGGGGGGTTAGAGGTTTTGGGAGGGGAACAGATATCTACGTCCAGATTGTAGATGTCCCGGGAGAGGGGGGTTAGGTGGGTTGTGGGAGTGCAAATACCTATGTCCAGGTTGTAGGGGTTCCTGGGGGCTTAGAGGGTTTCTGAGGGGCACATATACCTACGTGCACACTGGAGTGTCGCAAGGGGCTTATGGAGTCTATATGGGGTACAGATACCAATGTTCTGGCTGTATAGGTCCCTCGAGGGCTGAGGGGGTTTGTGGGGGGCACAGATACCTATGTTCAGGCTGGAGGGATCTCTGAGTGTCTTAGGTGTTTGGTAGGAGGCACAGATACCTACGTCCAGGCTGCAGGGGTCTCGGAGGGGCTTAGGGTCTGTCACGGAGTGTGGGGGAGTCCGGTCCTGCACCCCTCTTACTGGGACTCACAGTGACTCTCAGCCAGCCAGTAAAACAGAAGGTTTATTGGACAACAGGAGCGAAGGATACAGCAGAGCTTGGAGGCCCAAGCAGGACCCCACAATCAAGTCCTTCTAGGGGTTCAGGAAACTTAGTTCCCAGTTTGGGAATCCCTGAATTCCAACCACCCAGACCAAAACCGAAACTGAACTAACCCAACTCCCTCCAGCTGGACATTTCCTGTGTCCAGCTTCCCGGGCAAAGGTGCTGACCCCTCCCCCGCCTATCTCAGGTTACAGGCTGAGCACATGTCCGGTCCTAAAGTCACCCTCTGCACTCCCATCCCCCACACAGACAGTCCCTAATCCATTACAGTAATGCACAGAGCATTTCCCGCATGGAGCAACAGTGACACCGTGTGGCCACACTGGGTAATGCACAGAGCATTTCCTGCATGGAGCAACAGTGACGCCATGTGGCCACGCACGGTAACGCACAGAACATTTCCCATATGGAGCAACTGTGACACCGTGTGGCCAGGCAGGGTAATGGACAGAGCGTTTCCTGCATGGAGCAACAGTGACACCATGTGGCCATGCAGGGAAATGCACAGAGCATTTCTTTCATAAAGGAACAGTGACAACATGTGGCCATGCAGGGTAATGTACAGAGCATCACGCCTATGTAGAGGCTGTAGAGATCCCTGGGGGTCTTAGGGGTCGTTGGGGGCACAGATAGCTACGTCCAGGCAGGAGACATTCTGGTGGGCATTAGGGGCTTCATGAGGGGCACAAATATCTACGTTAGGGCTGGAGAGGTCCCTGGATGGCTTAGGGGGTTGTGGTGAGCATAGATACATACGTCCAGGCTATAGTGGTCCCTGGGGGTTTAAGGAGTTGGTAAGGGTCACAGAAACTTACGTATGGTCTGGAGGGGTCCCTGGGGGACTTAAGGGTTCGTGGTTGCGCAGATACCTACGTACCGGTTGGAGGGGGCCCTGGAGAGCTTAGGGGGTTTGTGTGGCGTACACATAGCTATAACCAGGCTGGTGGGGGCCCTATGGGTCTTAGAAGGCTGGTGGGGGGCAGAGATACCTATGTAGGGACTGGAGAAGTCCTGGGGAGGGCTTTGGAGGTTCCTGGAAGTCACAAATATCTACGTCCAGGCTGGAGGATTTCTGGGGGTATTACGGAGTTGTGCGGGGGCACAGATACCTATATCGAGGCTGTAGGGGTCCTGGGGTTGCTTTTGAGAATTTTGGGGTACAGATACCTACTTCCATGCTGTAGGCGTCGCTGGGAGGATCAGTGGGTTCGTGAGAGTGCACAGATATTTGCGTTCGGTCTATAGGGATCCTGGGGGGGGGGGCTTAGGTGTTTGTAATGGGCACAGATACATTCATCCAGGCAAGAGGGGTCCTAGGGACCTTAGGGGGTTCATGCTGGTCACAGATACCTGCGTCTAGGCTGGAGGGGTTTTGGGTGTCTTAGGAGGGTTGTGTGGGCACAGATACCTATGTCGATGCTGGAGGGGTCCTGTCATGTCTTAGCGGATTCGTGGGGTCAGAGATACCTACATCTAGGCTGGAGGGGTTCCGGGGTGATTAGGTGTTTTTTTTGGGGGGAACAGATACCTACATCCTGATGGTAGGTGGCCCTGGGTAGCTTTGGCGGTTTTTGTCGGTCACAGATACAAACATCCATGCTGTAGGGGTCCCGAGGGACTTTGTGGGGCTCTAGGGGTCATAGATACCTACCTACAGTCTGGAAGGTTCCTGTGGGTATTAAGGTGTGTGGGGGGCATACAGATGCCTACATCTGGGCTTGTGGGTTCCCTGGGGGGGCTTAGAGGTTTGAGGAGAGCACAGATACCATTATCCAAGCTAGATGGGTTCTGGTGGGATTAGGGGGTTGTGGGGGGCACAGATACCAATGTAAGCAGAAGCAGGATGAACTCTACCCTCACATCTGGTGGTGAATTATGGCAAGTATGGAAAAGGATTTCAGGGTCTGATCATGTTTGCATAGACACACCCACCGTGCGTGACACGGCCACGGCAGCCTGGGATGGTTTCTTTGGCAGCTATGGTATCCCCAGTTTATTTGTTGTTGGGGTGTGAGATGTGGAGTGTTGTCACAATGATTGTGTGGATGAGGAACTGTGAAACAGCTTTGAGACAGGGATTCTCACCATCAGTTGAGTGGTACTCACTAGACAAGGGAGTGGGCTCCTTGGATGAGCCAGAAACACCAATTACATCTTTTTCTGTTTTGACAGTTCAATAGTAGAGCTATTTATTGAATTTCTTAAAAACTGAAGATCCAGGTTCTTGAGCTGAAGTCATCGAAGTTCTGTGCTAAATAATGGGGGAGTTTGAAACTATATTGCAGAGCAGCTGATGGAGAAGAACAGTTCGTGGAACACTTGGAATGGCTCACGGAGTGAAGTAAGCTAAGCAGTTTTTGGAGACAGCTGGAGCAGATCACAGGTTGGCTGGTGTAGCAGAGCAGCTGGTGGACTGAGCTGAGCAGTTTGTGGGAAAGGTAGAAGCAGAATCCCACGGAGAGGTAGGGCAGACAGCAGTGGACCACGTAAGGTGCCCCTTTCTACTCAGGCTGGCAGGGGGGAAAACCCGGCAGATAGACTTTTGAACTCTGGGGCTGCGAGAATGTGGGTGATTATGGGGTTGCTGGAGTCTTTAAATATTTGAGGTATTGTACTTTGGAGTCTTGGGGTGATTTGGGGATTGCTAGATTCTAGAGCCCAGGGAAAAGGACACTGACTAGTTGAGGTGTTTTCCAAATTTAATGCTATGTTGTTTATCTCACGTTATTAAACATTTTCTGCTATACCCAGATTCTATGATTGAAAGAGGGAAAGTATTGTCTCTTTTAGGCACCTAGGGGTGTGTATGTAAAATTTTCCCATGTCACTGGGTGAGGGCTCGATCTGGTTTGCATTACATAATAGGGAAGGGACCCCTATGTATTGAACCCAGTCCTTGCTGCTATCAATTCAGCCTGGCAGACGGGTTCCACCTATGTCCAGGCTGAAGGGGTCCCTGGGGATTTGAGGGGGTTTCTGGGGGGCACAGAGATATAGGTCCAGGCTGTAGGGGTCCCTGGGCGGCTCAGGGGTTTGGTGGAGGGCACAGATACCTACGTCCCAGCTGCAGGGGTCCCAGAGGGGCTTAGGGGGTGTCATGGAGTGTGGTGGAATCTGGCCCTGCACCCCTCTTCCAGGGACACACTGTGACTCAGCCAGCCAGTAAAACAGAGGATTGGTTTGGCCAACAGGAACGAAGGATACAGCAGGGCTTTGGGGCAGAACCAGGACCCGTCAGTCGAGTCCTTCTGGGGCTTCAGGAAGCTTAGTTCCCAGTTTGGGATTCTCTGAATTCCAACTACCCAGCTCCAAACCAAAACTGAACTAACTCCCTCCAGCCGACCCCTTCCTGTGTCCAGCTTCCCAGGCAAAGGTGCTCACTCTCTCAGCCCTGCCTAGCTCGAGTTACAGGCTTAGGTCCTGTCCCTCACCTAAAGTCTCCCCCTGCTCTCCCATTCCCCACACAGACAGTCCCCACTCCATCACAGTAATGCCCAGAGCATTTCACGCATGGAGCAATAGTAACGCTGTCGCCATACAGGGTAATGCCCAGAGCATTTCCCCCGTGGAGCAACAATGACACCATGTGGCCACACAGGGTAATGCACAGAGCATTTCCTGCATGGAGCAAGAGTGACACCGTGTGGACACACAGGGTAATGCACAGAACATTTCCTGCATAGTGCTACAGTGGCACCATGTGGCCACGCAGGGTAATGCACAGAGAATTTCCTGCATGGAGCAAAAGTGACACCATGTGCTCACCCAGGGTAATGCACAGAGCATTTCCCCGCATGGAACAACAGTGACAACGTGTGGTCACGCAGGGTAATGCACAGAGCATTTCCTGCATGGAGCAACACTGGCACCGTGTGGCCACGCAGGGTAATACACAGAGCATTTCCTGCATGCAGCAACAGTGACACCATGTGGTCACGCATGGTAATGCGCAGAGCAATTCCCCGCATGGAGCAACAGTGACACCGTGTGGCCACACAGGGTAATGCACAGAGCATTTCCTGCATTGAGCAACAGTGACACCGTGTGGCCACACAGGGTAATGCACAGAGCATTTCCTGCATGGAGCAACAGTGACACCATGTGGCCACACAGTGTAATGCACATAGCATTGCACCTACGTGGAGGCTGTAGAGATCCCTCGAAGGTTTACGGGAGTTCGTAGGGTCACAGATATCTACATCCAGTATGGGCGGGACCCTGGGAGAGTTAGGGGGGTTTTGAGGGGGATAGGTACTTGCGTCCAGGCTGTAGAGGTCCTGGTGGGGATTAAAGGCTTCCTGGAGGACAGCTATATCTACGTCCAGGCAGAAGGGGTCCCTGGACACTTAGGGGGTTGTGGTGAGCACAGTGATCCCTGGGGGTATAGGGACTTGGTGAGGGTCACAGATAGCTATGTATGTCCTGGAGGGGTCCCTGGTGGGGGCTTAGTGGTACTGTAGGAGACACAGATACCTACGTCCAGGCTATAGGCATTCTGGGGGGGCTTAGGGCTTTGGGGGGGCACAGATACCTACATCCAGGCTGGAGGTGTCCCGAGGGGATTAGGTGGTTTGTGGGGAGGGGCACAGATATGTACATCCAGGCTGGAGAGGTTCCGGAGAGGATTAGGGGTTTTTGTGGATGGCAGAGATACCTATCTCCATAGTCTAGGGACCCAGGGGGGTTAGGGTTTTTTTGGGAGGCACAGATATCTATGTCCAGGTTGGAGTGCTTCCTGTGGGGTTTAGGGAGTTACTGGGGGGCACACATACCTAGGTCCATGATGTAGGGTTCCCTGGGTGGATTAGGGGTTTTCTGGGTGGCAGAGATACCTACGTCTATTCTGTAGGGGTCCCTGGGAGGCTTAGGGAGTTTGTGGGGGGCAGAGATACCTACTTCCAGGCAATAGGTCTTCCAGGGGGAACCAGTGTGTTGGGGGGTGGGCACAGATACCTAGGTTCAGGCTGGAGGGTACCCGGAGGGGGGGCTTACGCCGTTTGTGTTGCACACAGATATCTGCATCCAGGCTGGAGTGGTCCCTGGGGGGGCTAAAGCGGTTTCTGGTGGGCACAGATAACTACCTCCAGGCTGGAGGGGTTTCTCGGCACTTAGGGGGTGTGGGGGGCACAGATACTTCCATCCAGGCTGGAGGGTCCCTGGGGGGCTTAGCGGGTTCATGTGGGGCACGGATACCTAAGTCCAGGCTGGATGGGGCCAGGGGGGCTTATGGGGTTCAGGGAGCACAGATGCTTATCTCTAGGCTGTAGGGGTCCCTGGTGGGCTTAGGGGGGTTTTGGGGGCCCCAGATACCTAAGTCCATGCTGTAGGCGTCCCTACAGGTGCTTATCGGTTCGTGGGGTGCACAGATACTTATGTCCAGTCTGGAGGGGACGGGGGGGGGTTGGGGTTTCATGAGGGGCACAGATACAAACCTCCAGGCTGTAGGAGTCCCAGGGAGGCTGTGGGGGTACAGATACCTACATCTAGTCTGGATGGGTCCTGGGGGTTATAGGGGGTTTGTGGGGGGCACAGATACCTAGGTACAGGCTGTCGGTGTCCCGAGGAGATGAGGCGGTTCACTGGGGGCTCAGATACATCCAGGCTGGATGTGTCCCGAGGAGCTTAGGGGGTTTGTGGGGTGCTCAGACACCTGTGTCCAGGCTGTAGGGATCCCTGGGAGGTTAGAGGTTCGTGGGTGTCACAGATAGGGACTTCCAGGCTGAAGGGGTCGCTGGGACGTTTAGGGGGTTTGTGGGAGTACAGATACCTACGTCCAGGCTAAAGGGGTAATGGGGGTGCATAGGGAATCGGGGCGGACACAGATACCTACGTCCAGGGTCTAGGGGTCCCGAGGGGATTGGGGGTTGAGGGGGGAACAGATGCCTACGTCCTAGCTGAAGGGGTCCTGGGTGGTTTTGGAGGTTCGTTGGAGTCACAGATACCTAAGTCCAGGCTGTAGGGGTTCCTGGGGCATTCGGGGATTTCTGGGGGTCACAGATACCTACGTTCAGACTGGAAGGGTTCCAGAGGGCTTAGGAGATTTATAGGGGGACAGATATCAACATCCTGGCTGTAGGCGTTCCCGTGAGGATTAAGTGGTTTATGGGGGGCACAGATTACTCATAGACTCATAGACTCTAGGACTGGAAGGGACCTCGAGAGGTCATCGAGTCCAGTCTCCTGCCCTCATGGCAGGACCAAATACTGTCTAGACCATCCCTAATAGACATTTATCTATCCTACTCTTAAATATCTCCAGAGATGGAGATTCCACAACTTCCCTAGGCAATCTATTCCAGTGTTTAACTACCCTGACAGTTAGGAACTTTTTCCTAATGTCCAACCAAAATCTCCCTTGCTGCAGTTTAAGCCCATTGCTTCTTGTTCTATCATTGGAGGCTAAGGTGAACAAGTTTTCTCCCTCCTCCATATGACACCTTTTTAGATACCTGAAAACTGCTATCATGTCCCCTCTCAGTCTTCTCTTTTCCAAACTAAACAAACCCAATTCCTTCAGCCTTCCTTCATAGGTCATGTTCTCAAGACCTTTAATCATTCTTGTTGCTCTTCTCTGGACCCTCTCCAATTTCTCCACATCTTTCTTGAAATGTGGTGCCCAGAACTGGACACAATACTCCAGTTGAGGCCTAACCAGCGCAGAGTAAAGCGGAAGAATGACTTCTCGTGTCTTGTTTGCAACACACCTGTTAATGCATCCCAGAATCACGTTTGTTTTTTTTTTGCAACAGTATCACACTGTTGACTCATATTAAGCTTGTGGTCCACTACGACCCCTAGATCTCTTTCTGCCATACTCCTTCCTAGACAGTCTCTTCCCATTCTGTATGTGTGAAACTGATTGTTCCTTCCTAAGTGGAGCACTTTGCATTTATCTTTATTGAACTTCATCCTGTTTACCTCAGACCATTTCTCCAATTTGTCCAGATCATTTTGAATTTTGACCCTGTCCTCCAAAGCAGTTGCAATCCCTCCCAGTTTGGTATCATCAGCAAACTTAATAAGCGTACTTTCTATGCCAACATCTAAATCGTTGATGAAGATATTGAACAGAACCGGTCCCAAAACAGACCCCTGCGGAACCCCACTTGTTATACCTTTCCAGCAGGATTGGGAGCCATTAACAATTACTCTCTGAGTACGGTTATCCAGCCAGTTATGCACCCACCTTATAGTAGCCCCATCTAAATTGTACTTTCCTAGTTTATCTATAAGAATATCATGCGAGACGGTATCAAATGCCTTACTAAAGTCTAGGTATATCACATCCACCGCTTCTCCCTTATCCACAAGGCTCGTTATCCTATCGAAGAACGCTATCAGATTAGTTTGACACGATTTGTTCTTTACAAATCCATGCTGGCTATTCCCTATCACCTTACCACCTTCCAAGTGTTTGGAGATGATTTCTTTGATTACCTGCTCCATTATCTTCCCTGGCACAGAAGTTAAACTAACTGGTCTGTAGTTTCCTGGGTTGTTTTTATTTCCCTTTTTATAGATGGGCACTATATTTGCCCCCTTCCAGTCTTCTGGAATCTCCCCCTTCTCCCATGATTTCCCAAAGATAATAGCTAGAGGCTCAGATACCTCTTCTATTAACTCCTTGAGTATTCTAGGATGCATTTCATCAGGCCCTGGTGACTTGCAGGCATCTAACTTTTCTAAGTGATTTTTTACTTGCTCTTTCCTTATTTTCTCTTCTAAACCTTCCCTCTTCCCGTAAGCATTCACTATACTAGACATTCCTTCAGACTTGTCAGTGAAGACTGAAACAAAGAAGTCATTAAGCATCTCTGCCATTTCCAAGTCTCCCGTTACTGTTTCCCCCTCCTCACTGAGCAGTGGGCCTACCCTGTCCTTAGTCTTCCTCTTGCTTCTAATGTATTACAGATTCCAATGTCCTGGCTGTAGATGTTCCTCCACGGTGGCCTCAGGGCTGGAAGAGCTCCCACTCCCTTCTATTACCTGGGGGCTGCAGCAGGGGCACAGAGCTTCTCTGGTCTCACTCCTTTACCCCTGCCCCGCTGTGGCCCTGACACCAGAGAAGCTCTGTGCCCCTGCTGCAGCCTCTGCGCCATATCAGGGAGTGGGAGCTCCTCCAGCCCTGGGGCCACCGTGAGGGAGACTTTTCCAGGGGGACCCAATTTGGCCAGGGGCCCGCAGGACCCCGACAGCCTGGATGTAGGGTTATGTGCGACCACAGCCTCTCTATGTACCCCAGGAACATCTACAGCCAGGACATTGGTATCTGTGTCCCCCGAACCCACAAAGCCCCCCAGGGACCTTTACAGCCAGTATGTTGGTACCTGTGCCCCCCATAAATCTCCTAAGCGCTCCAGGACCCCTCCAGTCTGCATGTAGGTACCTGTGACCTCCATATTTCTCCTAAGACCTCTGGGACCCCTCTAGTCTGCACGTAGGTATCTGTGACCCCCAGAAATCCCTGAATGCCCCAGGAACCCCTACAGCCTGGACTTAGGTATCTGTGACTCCAACGAACCTCCTAAACCACCCAAGACACCTCCAGCTATGACGTAGGTATCTGTTCCCCCCTCAACCCCCAATCCCCTCGGGACCCCTAGACCCTGGACGTAGGTATCTGTGTCAGCCCCGATCCCTTAAGCACTCCCATTACCCCTTCAGCCTGGACGTAACTACCTGTGACCCCCACGAACCCCCTAAGCCCCCAGGGATCCCTACAGCCTGGACACAGGTGTCTGAGCACCGCACAAACCCCCTAAGCTCCTCGGGACACATCCAGCCTGAATGTATCTGAGCCCCCAGTGAACCGCCTCATCTCCTCGGGACACCGACAGCCTGTACCTAGGTATCTATGCCCCCCACAAACCTTCTATACCCCCCAGGACCCCTCCAGCCTAGATGTAGGTATCTGTACCCCCACAGACCCCCTGGGACTCCTACAGCCTGGAGGTTCGTATCTGTGCCCCCCATGAAACCCCAACCCCCCCTGCCCCCTCCAGACTGGACATAAGTATCTGTGCACCCCATGAATCCATAAGCACCTGTAGGGACGCCTACAGCATGGACTTAGGTATCTGGGGCCCCCCAAGCCCCCCTAAGCCCACCAGGGACCACTACAGCCTAGAGATAAGTATCTGTGCCCCCTGAACCCCATAAGCCCCCCCTGGATCCCTCCAGCCTGGATTTAGGTATCTGTGCCCCCTACGAACCCGCTAAACTCCCCAGGGACCCTCCAGCCTGGACGGAGGTATCTGTGCCCCTAAACAATCCCTAAGTGCCGAGACACCCCTCCAGCCTGGAGGTAGGTATCTTTGCTGAACACAAACTGCCTAAGCCCCCCCCCATCGGGAACCCTCCAGCCTGGATCTAGGTATCTGTGCCCCCGCAACACACTAATTCCCCCTGGAAGCCCTATTGCCTGGACTTAGGTATCGCTGCCCCCCACAAACCCCCTAAGCCTCCCAGGGACCCCTACAGCCTAGACGTATGTATCTGTACCCCTCAGAAAACCCCTAATCCACCCGGGGACCCCTACAGCATGGACCTAGGTATCTGTGCCCCCCAGGAACCCCCTAAACCCCCCAGGAACCATTCCAACCTGGACATAGTTATCTGTGCCTCCCAAAAATACCCTAAGCCCCCCAGGGACACCTAGATCCTGGAGATACGTATCTCTGCTGTCCACAAAAATTCTTTATACTCCCTGGAACCTCTCCAGCCTGGACGTACATAGCTGTGCCCCCCACAACCACCCTAAGCCCCCCGGGACCCCTCCAGTCTGGATGTAGATATCTATGCCCCCCAAAGCCCTAAGACCCCCCAGAATGCCTATAGCCTGGACGTAGGTATCTGTGTCCCCTACAATATCACTAAGCCCCCCAAGGGACCCCTCCAGGACAAACATAGGTATCTGTGCCCCTCACCAAGTTCCTAAACCCCCAGGGATCACTGTGCTCACCACAACCTCTAAGCCATCCAGGGACCTCTCCAGCCCGGACGTAGATATTGGTGTCCTCCAGGAAGCCCTTAATCCCCACCAGGACCTCTACAGCCTGGACGCAAGTACCTATGCCCCCCACAACCCCCCTAACTCCCCCAGAGTCCCGACCATCCTGGACGTAGGTATCTGTGACCCTACGAACCCCTTTAAGCCCCCCAGAATGCCTCCAGCCTGGACGTAGCTATCTGTACCTCCCATGACCCCTAAGCCCCCAGGGATCTCTACAGCCTCTACGTAGGTGTGATGCTCTGTGCATTATCCTGAGTGGCCACACAGTGTCACTGTTGCTCCACGCAGGAAATGCTCTGGGCATTACCCTGCGTGGCCACATGGTGTCACTGTTGTTCCATGCGGGAAATGCTCTGAGCATTACTGTGATGGAGTAGGGACTGTCTGTGTGGGGGATGGGAGAGCAGGGGGTGACTTTAGGTGAGGGACAGGACCTAAGCCTGTAACTCGAGCTAGGCAGGGCTGAGAGAGTGAGCACCTTTGTCTGGGAAGCTGGACACAGGAAGGGGTCGGCTGGAGGGAGTTAGTTCAGTTTTGGTTTGGAGCTGGGTAGTTGGAATTCAGAGAATCCCAAACTGGGAACTAAGCTTCCTGAAATCCCAGAAGGACTCGAAGGAGTTAGTTCAGTTTTGGTTTAGAATTCCTTGGTGCAAAAACACCATGAAACTCCCCTTTCTTCTTCACAGAGGGCTTCAACACCCCTTTTCTCACTCAGGCTCACAACTGCCCAGAATTCTATAACTGTCCATGTTCCCATTGGACAAATGGGAGGAGCCTGAGGTACAGAGAAGGGAGGTCACCTACCCAAGGGCCTGCACAGTAAGGCGGTGGCAGAGCCAGAAAGAGAAGCCGCCAGTCAGACTCCTGTTCTAACAGACAACAAATCCCCCCAGAGGCAGGGATAGAGCTCAGGAACTGAGACGGTGGGAAAATTTCGTTCCAACCGTTTCTGTCCAAATATCCCATTCAGACTAAACCAGTTTGTTTCTCAGAATCATAACAAATGAGATGGAAGTTCTTTGCAAAAAGATTTTGTTGCAAAACAAAAGCATCTCCTGTTTGTCACAGTGCGTTAAATTGTGTCATCACACACAAGGAGGAGACACTTAGATCTTGAAAATTAGATAAGATGCTTCAGTCTGAGCTAAGTCATTGCTGCTCTTAACAATTCCAAAATAAAAAAATACAAATAAAAAAGACTGTTTCAGCTAATCTATTATGTCATAATCTGCTCTGAGTAAACGTGATGGGACACCCCATATTATGCACTACTCTTAGTGACACTCTCCAATGGATCCCCATCCTCCACCCACCATGAGGTAGGTAAGAGTGGATCATTATTATCCCTACTTGAAAGCACACCATGGCCGCTTCACTTCTCCTGCCTCCCCTAGACCCTGGACGTAGGTATGTGTCAGCCCCGATCCCTTAAGCACTCCCATTACCCCTTCAGCCTGGACGTAACTACCTGTGACACCCACGAACCCCCTAAGCCCCCAGGGATCCCTACAGCCTGGACACAGGTGTCTGAGCACCCCACAAACCCCCTAAGCTCCTCGGGACACATCCAGCCTGGATGTATCTGAGCCCCCAGTGAACCGCCTCATCTCCTCGGGACACCGACAGCCTGTACCTAGGTATCTGTGCCCCCCACAAACCCCCTATAACCCCCAGGACCCATCCAGACTAGATGTAGGTATCTGTACCCCCCACAGCCTCCCTGGGACTCCTACAGCCTGGAGGTTTGTATCTGTGCCCCTCATGAAACCCCAACCCCCCCTGTCCCCTCCAGACTGGACATAAGTATCTGTGCACCCCACGAACCGATAAGCACCTGTAGGGACGCCTACAGCATGGACTTAGGTATCTGGGGCCCCCCAAAACCCCTAAGCCCACCAGGGACCCCTATAGCCTAGAGATAAGCATCTGTGCTCCCTGAACCCCATAAGCCCCCCTGGCCCCATCCAGCCTGGACTTAGGTATCTGTGCCCCACATGAACCCGCTAAGCCCCCCAGGGACCCTCCAGCCTGGATGGAAGTATCTGTGCCCCCCACACCCCCTAAGTGCCGAGAAACCCCTCCAGCCTGGAGGTAGTTATCTGTGCCCACCAGAAACCGCTTTAGCCCCCCCAGGAACCACTCCAGCCTGGATGCAGATATCTGTGCGCAACACAAACGGCGTAAGCCCCCCCTCCGGGAACCCTCCAGCCTGAACCTAGGTATCTGTGCCCCCCCAACACACTAATTCCCCCTGGAACACCTATTGCCTGGAAGTAGGTATCTCTGCCCCCCACAAACCCCCTAAGCCTCCCAGGGACCACTACAGCCTAGACGTAGGTATCTCTGCCACACAGAAAACCCCTAATCCACCCAGGGAACCCTACAGCATGGACCTAGGTATCTGTGCCCCCCAGGAACTCCCTAAACCCCACAGGAACCACTCCAACCTGGACATAGATATCTGTGCCTCCCAAAAATCCCTAAGTCCCCCGGGACCCCTAGAGTATGGAGATAGGTATCTCTGCCATCCGCAAAAACCCCTAATCCTCTCCGGAACCTCTCCAGCCTGGATGTACATTTCTGTGCCCATCCCCACAAACCACCTAAGCCTCCGGGACCCCTCCAGCCTGGATGTAGGTATCTGTGCCCCCCCAAAGCCCTAAGCCCCCCCAGAATGCCTATAGCCTGGACTTAGGTATCTGTGTCTCCTACAGTACCACTAAGCCCCCCACCAGGGACCCCTCCAGAACATACATAGGTATCTGTGCCCCTCACCAAGTCCCTATACCTCTAGGGATCACTGTGATCACCACAACCCCATAAGCGTCCAGGGACCCCTTAAGCCTGGACGTAGATATTGCTGTCTTCCAGGAATCCTTTAATACTCACCAGGACCTCTACAGCCTGGACGCAAGTATCTATGCCCCTCACAACCCCCCTAACTCT
>NW_026114812.1:0-43226 GCF_025201925.1 Gopherus flavomarginatus | reverse complement strand
AACTCCAGGGGCCCAACCCCAGCTCCAGGGGCTTAACCCCCGGGGCCCTAACGCCAGCTCCAGGGGCCCAACCCCTGGGGCCCTCGACCCCAGCTCCAGGGGCCCAACCCCTGGGGCCACTCACCAGCTGCAGGGGCCCAACCCCTTGGGGCCCCAACACCAGCTCCAGGGGCCCAAACCCAGAGAGAGTGAACCGTAGTTCCAGGGGCCCAACCCCTGGGGGCTCCAACACCAGCTCCAGGGGCCAAACCCCTGAGAGCCCGAACCATAGCTCCAGGGGCCTAAATCCTGTGGGCCCCAACCTCAGCTCCAGGGGCCCAACCACTGGCGGCCCCAACACCAGCTCCAGGAGCCCAGCCCCTGGGGGCCCCAACACAAGTTCCAGGGGCCGAACCCCGGAGCGCCCTAACCATAGCTCCAGGTTCCCAACCCATGGGGGCCCCAACACCAGCTCCAGGTGCCCAACCCCTGAGCGCCCAAACCATAGCTCCAGGGTCCTAACCCCCCGGGGCCCCAACCACAGCTCCAGGGGCCCAACCCCTGGGGGTCCCAACACCTGCTCCAGGAGCCCAACCCCTGGGGGCCCCAAAACCAGCTCCAGGGGCCCAATCCCTGAGCGCCATAACCATAGCTTCAGGGGCCTAATCCCTGAGGGCCCCAACACCAGCTCCAGGGGCCCAACCCCTGAGCGAACGAACCAAAGCTCCAGGGGCCTAAACCCCGGGGGCCCCAACCCCAGCTCCAGGGGCCCAACCCCTGGATGCCCCAACACCAGCTCCAGGGGTCCAACCCCTGGGAGCCCCAACACCAGCTCCAGGGGCCCAACCCCAGTTAGCCCGAACCATAGTTCCAGGGGCCCAACCCCTGGGGGCCCCAACACCAGCTCCAGGGGCCAAACCCCTGAGCGCCCGAACCATAGCTCCAGGGGCGTAACCCCTGGGGGCCCCAGCCCCAGCTCCAGGGACGTAACCCCCGGGGCCCCAACCCCAGCTTCAGGGGCCCAACCCCTGGATGCCCCAACACCAGCTCCAGGGGTCCAACCCCTGAGCGCCCGAACCATAGTTCCAGGGGTCTAACCCCCGGGGGCCCCAACCCCAGCTGCAGGGGCCCAACCCCTGGGGCCCTCGACCCCAGCTCCAGGGGCCCAACCCCTGAGCGTCCGAACCATAGCTCCAGGGGCCTAACCCCTGGGGCCCCTCACCAACTCCAGGGGCCCAACCCCAGCTCCAGGGGCTTAACCCCCGGGGCCCCAACCCCAGCTCCAGGGGCCCAACCCCTGGGGTCCTCGACCCCAGCTCCAGGGGCCCAACCCCTGGGGCCACTCACCAGCTGCAGGGGCCCAACCCCTTGGGGCCCCAACACCAGCTCCAGGGGCCCAAACCCAGAGAGCGTGAACCGTAGTTCCAGGGGCCCAACCCCTGGGGGCTCCAACACCAGCTCCAGGGGCCAAACCCCTGAGAGCCCGAACCATAGCTCCAGGGGTCTAACCCCTGGGGCCCCAACTCCAGCTCCAGGGGCCCAACCCGTGAGGCCCTCGACCCCAGTTCCAGGGACCCAACCCCTGAGCGCCCGAACCATAGCTGCAGAGGCCTAACCCCCGAGGGCCCCAACCCCAGCTCCAGGGGCCCAACCCCTGAGGACCCCAACACCAGCTTCAGGGGCTCAACCCCTGGGGGCCCCAACACCAGCTCCAGGAGCCGAACCCCTGCGGCCCCAACACAAGTTCCAGGGGCCGAACCCCGGAGCTCCCTAACCATAGCTCCAGGGGCCCAACCCCTGGGGGCCCCAACACCAGCTCCAGGGGCCCAACCCCTGAGCGAACGAACCATAGCTCCAGGGGCCTAAACCCCGGGGGCCCCAACCCCAGCTCCAGGGGCCCAACCCCTGGATGCCCCAACACCAGCTCCAGGGGTCCAACCCCAGAGCGCCCGAACCATAGTTCCAGGGGTCTATCCCCCGGGGGCCCCAACCCCAGCTACAGGGGCCCAACCCCTGGGGACCCCAACACCAGCTCCAAGAGCCCAACCCCTGGGAGCCCCAACACCAGCTCCAGGTGCCCAACCCCTGAGCGCCCAAACCATAGCTCCAGGGTCCTAACCCCCCGGGGCCCCAACCACAGCTCCAGGGGCCCAACCCCTGGGGGTCCCAACACCTGCTCCAGGAGCCCAACCCCTGAGGGGCCCCAAAACCAGCTCCAGGGGCCCAATCCCTGAGCGCCATAACCATAGCTCCAGGGGCCTAATCCCTGAGGGCCCCAACACCAGCTCCAGGGGCCCAACCCCTGAGCGAACGAACCAAAGCTCCAGGGGCCTAAACCCCGGGGGCCCCAACCTCAGCTCAAGGGGCCCAACCCCTGGATGCCCCAACACCAGCTCCAGGGGTCCAACCCCTGGGAGCCCCAACACCAGCTCCAGGGGCCCAACCCCAGAGAGCCCGAACCATAGTTCCAGGGGCCCAACCCCTGGGGGCCCCAACACCAGCTCCAGGGGCCAAACCCCTGAGCGCCCGAACCATAGCTCCAGGGGCGTAACCCCTGGGGGCCCCAGCCCCAGCTCCAAGGACGTAACCCCCGGGGCCCCAACCCCAGCTTCAGGGGCCCAACCCCTGGATGCCCCAACACCAGCTCCAGGGGTCCAACCCCTGAGCGCCCGAACCATAGTTCCAGGGGTCTAACCCCCGGGGGCCCCAACCCCAGCTGCAGGGGCCCAACCCCTGGGGCCCTCGACCCCAGCTCCAGGGGCCCAACCCCTGAGCGTCCGAACCATAGCTCCAGGGGCCTAACCCCTGGGGCCCCTCACCAACTCCAGGGGCCCAACCCCAGCTCCAGGGGCTTAACCCCCGGGGCCCTAACGCCAGCTCCAGGGGCCCAACCCCTGGGGCCCTCGACCCCAGCTCCAGGGGCCCAACCCCTGGGGCCACTCACCAGCTGCAGGGGCCCAACCCCTTGGAGCCCCAACACCAGCTCCAGGGGCCCAAACCCAGAGAGAGTGAACCGTAGTTCCAGGGGCCCAACCCCTGGGGGCTCCAACACCAGCTCCAGGGGCCAAACCCCTGAGAGCCCGAACCATAGCTCCAGGGGCCTAAATCCTGTGGGCCCCAACCTCAGCTCCAGGGGCCCAACCACTGGCGGCCCCAACACCAGCTCCAGGAGCCCAGCCCCTGGGGGCCCCAACACAAGTTCCAGGGGCCGAACCCCGGAGCGCCCTAACCATAGCTCCAGGTTCCCAACCCATGGGGGCCCCAACACCAGCTCCAGGTGCCCAACCCCTGAGCGCCCAAACCATAGCTCCAGGGTCCTAACCCCCCGGGGCCCCAACCACAGCTCCAGGGGCCCAACCCCTGGGGGTCCCAACACCTGCTCCAGGAGCCCAACCCCTGGGGGCCCCAAAACCAGCTCCAGGGGCCCAATCCCTGAGCGCCATAACCATAGCTCCAGGGGCCTAATCCCTGAGGGCCCCAACACCAGCTCCAGGGGCCCAACCCCTGAGCGAACGAACCAAAGCTCCAGGGGCCTAAACCCCGGGGGCCCCAACCCCAGCTCCAGGGGCCCAACCCCTGGATGCCCCAACACCAGCTCCAGGGGTCCAACCCCTGGGAGCCCCAACACCAGCTCCAGGGGCCCAACCCCAGAGAGCCCGAACCATAGTTCCAGGGGCCCAACCCCTGGGGGCCCCAACACCAGCTCCAGGGGCCAAACCCCTGAGCGCCCGAACCATAGCTCCAGGGGCGTAACCCCTGGGGGCCCCAGCCCCAGCTCCAGGGACGTAACCCCCGGGGCCCCAACCCCAGCTTCAGGGGCCCAACCCCTGGATGCCCCAACACCAGCTCCAGGGGTCCAACCCCTGAGCGCCCGAACCATAGTTCCAGGGGTCTAACCCCCGGGGGCCCCAACCCCAGCTGCAGGGGCCCAACCCCTGGGGCCCTCGACCCCAGCTCCAGGGGCCCAACCCCTGAGCGTCCGAACCATAGCTCCAGGGGCCTAACCCCTGGGGCCCCTCACCAACTCCAGGGGCCCAACCCCAGCTCCAGGGGCTTAACCCCCGGGGCCCCAACCCCAGCTCCAGGGGCCCAACCCCTGGGGCCCTCGACCCCAGCTCCAGGGGCCCAACCCCTGGGGCCACTCACCAGCTGCAGGGGCCCAACCCCTTGGGGCCCCAACACCAGCTCCAGGGGCCCAAACCCAGAGAGCGTGAACCGTAGTTCCAGGGGCCCAACCCCTGGGGGCTCCAACACCAGCTCCAGGGGCCAAACCCCTGAGAGCCCGAACCATAGCTCCAGGGGTCTAACCCCTGGGGCCCCAACTCCAGCTCCAGGGGCCCAACCCGTGAGGCCCTCGACCCCAGTTCCAGGGACCCAACCCCTGAGCGCCCGAACCATAGCTGCAGAGGCCTAACCCCCGAGGGCCCCAACCCCAGCTCCAGGGGCCCAACCCCTGAGGACCCCAACACCAGCTTCAGGGGCTCAACCCCTGGGGGCCCCAACACCAGCTCCAGGAGCCGAACCCCTGGGGCCCCAACACAAGTTCCAGGGGCCGAACCCCGGAGCTCCCTAACCATAGCTCCAGGGGCCCAACCCCTGGGGGCCCCAACACCAGCTCCAGGGGCCCAACCCCTGAGCGAACGAACCATAGCTCCAGGGGCCTAAACCCCGGGGGCCCCAACCCCAGCTCCAGTGGCCCAACCCCTGGATGCCCCAACACCAGCTCCAGGGGTCCAACCCCTGAGCGCCCGAACCATAGTTCCAGGGGTCTATCCCCCGGGGGCCCCAACCCCAGCTACAGGGGCCCAACCCCTGGGGACCCCAACACCAGCTCCAAGAGCCCAACCCCTGGGAGCCCCAACACCAGCTCCAGGGGCCCAACCCCAGCTCCAGGGGCGTAACCCCCGGGGCCCCAACCCCAGCTCCAGGGGCCCAACCCCTGGGGCCCTCGACCACAGCTCCAGGGGCCCAATCCCTGAGCGCCAGAACCATAGCTCCAGGGGCCTGAACCCCGGGGGCCCCAACCCCAGCTCCCGGGGCCCAACCCCTGGATGCCCCAACACCAGCTCCAGGGGTCCAACCCCTGAGCTCCCGAACCATAGTTCCAGGGGTCTAACCCCCGGGGGCCCCAACCCCAGCTACAGGGGCCCAACCCCTGGGGACCACAACACCAGCTCTAAGAGCCCAACCCCTGGGAGCCCCAACACAAGCTCCAGGGGAAAAACCCCAGAGAGCCCGAACCATAGCTCCAGGGGCCCAACTCCTGGGGGCCCCAACAACAGCTCCAGAGGCCAAAACCCTGAGCGCCCGAACCTTAGCTCCAGGGGCCTAACCCCTGGGGGCCCCAACCCCAGCTCCAGGGGCGTAAACCCCTGGGCCCCAACCCCAGCTCCAGGGGCCCAACCCCTGGGGCCCTCGACCCCAGCTCCAGGGGCCCAACCCCTGAGCGTTCGAACCATAGCTCCAGGGGCCTAACCCCTGTGGCCCCTCAACAGCTCCAGGGGCCAAACCCCAGCTCCAGGGGCGTAACCCCCGGGGCCCCAAAACCAGCTCCAGGGGCCCAACCCCTGGGGCCCTCCACCCCAGCTCCAGGGGCCCAACCCCTGAGCGCCCGAACCATAGCTCCAGGGGCCTAACCCCTGGGGCCCCTCACCAGCTCCAGGGGCCCAACCCCTTGGGGCCCCAACACCAGCTCCAGGGGCCCAACCCATGAGCGCCAGAACAATAGTTCCAGGGGCCCAACCCCTGGTCGCCCCAACCCCAGCTCCAGGGGCGTAACCCCTGGGGCCCCAACACCAGCTCCAGGGGCCCAACCCCTGGGGCCCTCGACCCCAGCTCCAGGGGCCCAACCCAAGAGAGCCCGAACCATAGTTCCAGGGGCCCAACCCCCGGGGGCCCCAACACCAGCTCCAGGGGCCCAACCCATGAGCGCCCGAACCATAGCTCTAGGGGCATAACTCCTGGGGGCCCAAACCCCACCTCCAGGGGCCCAACCCCTGGGGGCCCCAACACCAGTTCCAGGGTCCCAACCCCTGAGAAACGAACCATAGCTCCAGGGGACTAACCCCCGGGGGCCCCAACCCCAGCTACAGGGGCCCAACCCCTGGGGACCCCAACACCAGCTCCAAGAGCCCAACCCCTGGGAGCCCCAACACCAGCTCCAGGGGCCCAACCCCAGAGAGCCCGAACCATAGTTCCAGGGGCCCAACCCCTGGGGGCCCCAACACCAGCTCCAGGGGCCAAACCGCTGAGCGCCCGAACCATAGCTCCAGGGGCCTAACCCCTGGGGGCCCCAACCCCAGCTCCAGGGGCGTAACCCCCGGGGCCCCAACCCCAGCTCCAGGGGCCCAACCCCTGGGGCCCTCGACCCCAGCTCCAGGGGCCCAACCCCTGAGCGTCCGAACCATAGCTCCAGGGGCCTAACCCCTGGGGCCCCTCACCAGCTCCAGGGGCCCAACCCGAGCTCCAGGGGCGTAACCCCCGGGGCCCCAACCCCAGCTCCAGGGGCCCAACCCCTGGGGCCCTCGACCCCAGCTCCAGCGGCCTAACCCCTGAGCGCCCGAACCATAGCTCCAGGGGCCTAACCCCTGGGGCCCCTCACCAGCTCCAGGGGCCCAACCCCTTGGGGCCCCAACACCAGCTCCAGGGGCCCAACCCATGAGCGCCCGAACCATAGTTCCAGGGGCCCAACCCCTGGGGGCCCCAACACCAGCTCCAGGGGCCAAACCCCTGAGCGCCCGAACCATAGCTCCAGGGGCCTAACCCCTGGGGGCCCCAACCCCATCTCCAGGGGCGTAACCCCCGGGGCCCCAACCCCAGCTCCAGGGGCCCAACCCCTGGGGCCCTCGACCCCAGCTCCAGGGGCCCAACCCCTGAGCGTTCGAACCATAGCTCCAGGGGCCTAACCCCTGGGGCCCCTCACCAGCTCCAGGGGCCCAACCCCAGCTCCAGGGGCGTAACCCCCGGGGCCCCAACCCCAGCTCCAGGGGCCCAACCCCTGGGGCCCTCGACCCCAGCTCCAGGGGCCCAACCCCTGAGCGCCCGAACCATTGCTCCAGGGGCCTAACCCCTGGGACTCCCAACACCAGCTCCAGGGGCCCAACCCCTTGGGGCCCCAACACCAGCTCCAGGGGCCCAACCCATGAGCTCCCGGACCATAGCTCTAGGGGCCTAAATCCTGGGGGCCCAAACCCCACCTCCAGGGGCCCAACCCCTGGGGGCCCCAACACCAGTTCCAGGGGCCCAACCCCTGAGGGAACGAACCATAGCTCCAGGGGCCTAACCCCCGGGGGCCCCAACCACAGCTCCAGGGGCCCAACCCCTGGGGACCACAACACCAGCTCTAACAGCCCAACCCCTGGGAGCCCCAACACCAGCTCCAAGGGCCCAACCCCAGAGAGCCCGAACCGTAGTTCCAGGGGCCCAACCCCTGGTGGCCCCAACAACAGCTCCAGGGGCCAAACCCCTGAGCGCCCGAACCATAGCTGCAGGGTCCTAACCCCTGGGGGCCCCAACCCCAGCGACAGGGGCCCAACCCCTGGGGACCACAACACCAGCTCCAAGAGCCCAACCCCTGGGAGCCCCAACACCAGCTCCAGGGGCCGAACCCCAGAGAGCCCGAACCATAATTCCAGGGGCCCAACCCCTGGGGGCCCCAACAACAGCTCCAGGGGCCAAACCCCTGAGCGCCCGAACCATACCTCCAGGGGCCTATCCCATGGGGGCCCCAACCCCAGCTCCAGGGGCGTAACCCCCGGGGCCCCAACCCCAGCTCCAGGGGCCCAACCCCTGGGGCCCTCGACCCGAGCTCCAGGGGCCCAACCCCTGAGCGTTCGAACCATAGCTCCAGGGGCCTAACCCCTGGGGCCCCTCACGAGCTCCAGGGGCCCAACCCGAGCTCCAGGGGCGTAACCCCCGGGGCCCCAACCCCAGCTCCAGGGGCCCAACCCCTGGGGCCCTCGACCCCAGCTCCAGGTGCCCAACCCCTGAGCGCCCGAACCATTGCTCCAGGGGCCTAACCCCTGTGGACCCCAACTCCAGCTACAGGGGCCCAACCCCTGGGGGCCCCACCACAAGCTCCAGGGGCCCAAACCCTGAGCGCCCGAACCATAGCTCCAGGGGTCTAACCCCTGGGACCCCAACACCAGCTCCAAGAGCCCAATCCCTGGGAGCCCCAACACCAGCTCCAGGGGCCCAACCCCAGAGCGCCTGAAGCATAGTTCCAGGGGCCCAACCCCTGGGGGCCCCAACACCAGCTCCAGGGGCCAAACCGCTGAGCGCCCGAACCATAGCTCCAGGGGCCTAACCCCTGGGGGCCCCAACCCCAGCTCCAGGGGCGTGACCAACGGGGCCCCAACCCCAGCTCCAGGGGCCCAACCCCTGGGGCCCTCCACCCCAGTTCCAGGGGCCCAACCCCTGAGCGCCCGAACCATAGCTGCAGAGGCCTAACCCCCGAGGGCCCCAACCCCAGCTCCTGGGGCCCAACCCCTGGGGGCCCCAACACCAGCTTCAGGGGCCCAACCCCTGGGCGCCCCAACACAAGTTCCAGGGGCCGAACCCCGGAGCGCCCCAACCCCAGCTCCAGGGTCCGAACCCCTGGGGGCCCCAACACTAGCTCCAGGGGCTCAACCCCTGGGGCCCTCCACCCCAGCTCCAGGGGCCCAACCGCTGAGCGCCCGAACCATAGCTCTAGGGGCCTAACCCCTGGGGCCCCTCACCAGCTCCAGGGGCCCAACCCATTGGGGCCCCAACACCAGCTCCAGGGGCCCAACTCATGAGCGCCCGAACCATAGCTCTAGGGGCCTAACTCCTGGGGGCCCAAACCCCACCTCCAGGGGCCCAACCCCTGGGGGCCCCAACCACAGCTCCAGGGGCCCAACCCCTGGGGGCCACAACACATGCTCCAGGAGCCCAACCCCTGGGGGCCCCAAAACCAGATACAGGGGCCGAATCCCTGAGTGCCAGAACCATAGCTCCAGGGGCCTAATCCCTGAGGGCCCCAACACCAGCTCCAGGAGCCGAACCCCTGGGGCCCCAACACAAGTTCCAGGGGCCGAACCCCGGAGCTCCCTAACCATAGCTCCAGGGGCCCAACCCCTGGGGGCCCCAACACCAGCTCCAGGGGCCCAACCCCTGAGCGAACGAACCATAGCTCCAGGGGCCTAAACCCCGGGGGCCCCAACCCCAGCTCCAGTGGCCCAACCCCTGGATGCCCCAACACCAGCTCCAGGGGTCCAACCCCTGAGCGCCCGAACCATAGTTCCAGGGGTCTATCCCCCGGGGGCCCCAACCCCAGCTACAGGGGCCCAACCCCTGGGGACCCCAACACCAGCTCCAAGAGCCCAACCCCTGGGAGCCCCAACACCAGCTCCAGGGGCCCAACCCCAGCTCCAGGGGCGTAACCCCCGGGGCCCCAACCCCAGCTCCAGGGGCCCAACCCCTGGGGCCCTCGACCACAGCTCCAGGGGCCCAATCCCTGAGCGCCAGAACCATAGCTCCAGGGGCCTAACCCCCTGGGGCCCCAACCCCAGCTCCAGGGGCCCAACCCCTGGATGCCCCAACACCAGCTCCAGGGGTCCAACCCCTGAGCTCCCGAACCATAGTTCCAGGGGTCTAACCCCCGGGGGCCCCAACCCCAGCTACAGGGGCCCAACCCCTGGGGACCACAACACCAGCTCTAAGAGCCCAACCCCTGGGAGCCCCAACACAAGCTCCAGGGGAACAACCCCAGAGAGCCCGAACCATAGCTCCAGGGGCCCAACTCCTGGGGGCCCCAACAACAGCTCCAGAGGCCAAAACCCTGAGCGCCCGAACCTTAGCTCCAGGGGCCTAACCCCTGGGGGCCCCAACCCCAGCTCCAGGGGCGTAAACCCCTGGGCCCCAACCCCAGCTCCAGGGGCCCAACCCCTGGGGCCCTCGACCCCAGCTCCAGGGGCCCAACCCCTGAGCGTTCGAACCATAGCTCCAGGGGCCTAACCCCTGTGGCCCCTCAACAGCTCCAGGGGCCAAACCCCAGCTCCAGGGGCGTAACCCCCGGGGCCCCAAAACCAGCTCCAGGGGCCCAACCCCTGGGGCCCTCCACCCCAGCTCCAGGGGCCCAACCCCTGAGCGCCCGAACCATAGCTCCAGGGGCCTAACCCCTGGGGCCCCTCACCAGCTCCAGGGGCCCAACCCCTTGGGGCCCCAACACCAGCTCCAAGGGCCCAACCCATGAGCGCCCGAACCATAGTTCCAGGGGCCCAACCCCTGGTCGCCCCAACCCCAGCTCCAGGGGCGTAACCCCTGGGGCCCCAACACCAGCTCCAGGGGCCCAACCCCTGGGGCCCTCGACCCCAGCTCCAGGGGCCCAACCCCAGAGAGCCCGAACCATAGTTCCAGGGGCCCAACCCCCGGGGGCCCCAACACCAGCTCCAGGGGCCCAACCCATGAGCGCCCGAACCATAGCTCTAGGGGCATAACTCCTGGGGGCCCAAACCCCACCTCCAGGGGCCCAACCCCTGGGGGCCCCAACACCAGTTCCAGGGGCCCAACCCCTGAGAAACGAACCATAGCTCCAGGGGACTAACCCCCGGGGGCCCCAACCCCAGCTACAGGGGCCCAACCCCTGGGGACCCCAACACCAGCTCCAAGAGCCCAACCCCTGGGAGCCCCAACACCAGCTCCAGGGGCCCAACCCCAGAGAGCCCGAACCATAGTTCCAGGGGCCCAACCCCTGGGGGCCCCAACACCAGCTCCAGGGGCCAAACCGCTGAGCGCCCGAACCATAGCTCCAGGGGCCTAACCCCTGGGGGCCCCAACCCCAGCTCCAGGGGCGTAACCCCCGGGGCCCCAACCCCAGCTCCAGGGGCCCAACCCCTGGGGCCCTCGACCCCAGCTCCAGGGGCCCAACCCCTGAGCGTCCGAACCATAGCTCCAGGGGCCTAACCCCTGGGGCCCCTCACCAGCTCCAGGGGCCCAACCCCAGCTCCAGGGGCGTAACCCCCGGGGCCCCAACCCCAGCTCCAGGGGCCCAACCCCTGGGGCCCTCGACCCCAGCTCCAGCGGCCTAACCCCTGAGCGCCCGAACCATAGCTCCAGGGGCCTAACCCCTGGGGCCCCTCACCAGCTCCAGGGGCCCAACCCCTTGGGGCCCCAACACCAGCTCCAGGGGCCCAACCCATGAGCGCCCGAACCATAGTTCCAGGGGCCCAACCCCTGGGGGCCCCAACACCAACTCCAGGGGCCAAACCCCTGAGCGCCCGAACCATAGCTCCAGGGGCCTAACCCCTGGGGGCCCCAACCCCAGCTCCAGGGGCGTAACCCCCGGGGCCCCAACCCCAGCTCCAGGGGCCCAACCCCTGGGGCCCTCGACCCCAGCTCCAGGGGCCCAACCCCTGAGCGTTCGAACCATAGCTCCAGGGGCCTAACCCCTGGGGCCCCTCACCAGCTCCAGGGGCCCAACCCCAGCTCCAGGGGCGTAACCCCCGGGGCCCCAACCCCAGCTCCAGGGGCCCAACCCCTGGGGCCCTCGACCCCAGCTCCAGGGGCCCAACCCCTGAGCGCCCGAACCATTGCTCCAGGGGCCTAACCCCTGGGACTCCCAACACCAGCTCCAGGGGCCCAACCCCTTGGGGCCCCAACACCAGCTCCAGGGGACCAACCCATGAGCGCCCGGACCATAGCTCTAGGGGCCTAAATCCTGGGGGCCCAAACCCCACCTCCAGGGGCCCAACCCCTGGGGGCCCCAACACCAGTTCCAGGGGCCCAACCCCTGAGGGAACGAACCATAGCTCCAGGGGCCTAACCCCCGGGGGCCCCAACCACAGCTCCAGGGGCCCAACCCCTGGGGACCACAACACCAGCTCTAACAGCCCAACCCCTGGGAGCCCCAACACCAGCTCCAAGGGCCCAACCCCAGAGAGCCCGAACCGTAGTTCCAGGGGCCCAACCCCTGGTGGCCCCAACAACAGCTCCAGGGGCCAAACCCCTGAGCGCCCGAACCATAGCTGCAGGGTCCTAACCCCTGGGGGCCCCAACCCCAGCGACAGGGGCCCAACCCCTGGGGACCACAACACCAGCTCCAAGAGCCCAACCCCTGGGAGCCCCAACACCAGCTCCAGGGGCCGAACCCCAGAGAGCCCGAACCATAATTCCAGGGGCCCAACCCCTGGGGGCCCCAACAACAGCTCCAGGGGCCAAACCCCTGAGCGCCCGAACCATACCTCCAGGGGCCTATCCCATGGGGGCCCCAACCCCAGCTCCAGGGGCGTAACCCCCGGGGCCCCAACCCCAGCTCCAGGGGCCCAACCCCTGGGGCCCTCGACCCGAGCTCCAGGGGCCCAACCCCTGAGCGTTCGAACCATAGCTCCAGGGGCCTAACCCCTGGGGCCCCTCACGAGCTCCAGGGGCCCAACCCGAGCTCCAGGGGCGTAACCCCCGGGGCCCCAACCCCAGCTCCAGGGGCCCAACCCCTGGGGCCCTCGACCCCAGCTCCAGGTGCCCAACCCCTGAGCGCCCGAACCATTGCTCCAGGGGCCTAACCCCTGTGGACCCCAACTCCAGCTACAGGGGCCCAACCCCTGGGGGCCCCACCACAAGCTCCAGGGGCCCAAACCCTGAGCGCCCGAACCATAGCTCCAGGGGTCTAACCCCTGGGACCCCAACACCAGCTCCAAGAGCCCAATCCCTGGGAGCCCCAACACCAGCTCCAGGGGCCCAACCCCAGAGCGCCTGAAGCATAGTTCCAGGGGCCCAACCCCTGGGGGCCCCAACACCAGCTCCAGGGGCCAAACCGCTGAGCGCCCGAACCATAGCTCCAGGGGCCTAACCCCTGGGGGCCCCAACCCCAGCTCCAGGGGCGTGACCCACGGGGCCCCAACCCCAGCTCCAGGGGCCCAACCCCTGGGGCCCTCCACCCCAGTTCCAGGGGCCCAACCCCTGAGCGCCCGAACCATAGCTGCAGAGGCCTAACCCCCGAGGGCCCCAACCCCAGCTCCTGGGGCCCAACCCCTGGGGGCCCCAACACCAGCTTCAGGGGCCCAACCCCTGGGCGCCCCAACACAAGTTCCAGGGGCCAAACCCCGGAGCGCCCCAACCCCAGCTCCAGGGTCCGAACCCCTGGGGGCCCCAACACTAGCTCCAGGGGCTCAACCCCTGGGGCCCTCCACCCCAGCTCCAGGGGCCCAACCGCTGAGCGCCCGAACCATAGCTCTAGGGGCCTAACCCCTGGGGCCCCTCACCAGCTCCAGGGGCCCAACCCATTGGGGCCCCAACACCAGCTCCAGGGGCCCAACTCATGAGCGCCCGAACCATAGCTCTAGGGGCCTAACTCCTGGGGGCCCAAACCCCACCTCCAGGGGCCCAACCCCTGGGGGCCCCAACCACAGCTCCAGGGGCCCAACCCCTGGGGGCCACAACACATGCTCCAGGAGCCCAACCCCTGGGGGCCCCAAAACCAGATACAGGGGCCGAATCCCTGAGTGCCAGAACCATAGCTCCAGGGGCCTAATCCCTGAGGGCCCCAACACCAGCTCCAGGGGCCCAACCCCTGGGGCCCTCCACCCCAGCTGCAGGGGCCCAACCCCTGAGCGCCCGAACCATAGCTCCAGGGGCCCAACCCCTGAGCGCCTGATCCATAGCTCCAGGGGCCTAACCCCTGGGTCCCCAACATCAGCTCCAGGGGCCCAACCCCTTGGGGCCCCAACACCAGCTCCAGGGGCCCAACCCATGAGCGGCCGAACCAAAGATCCAGGGGCCTAACCCCTGGAGGCCCCAACCCCAGCTCCAGGGTCCCAACCACTGGAGGCCCCAAAACCAGCTCCAGGGGCCCAATCCCTGATCCCCCGAACCATAGCTGCAGGGGCCTAACCCCTGAGGGCCCCAACCCCAGCTCCAGGGGCCCAACCCCTGGGGGCCCCAACACTAGTTTCAGGGGCCCAACCCCTGAGCGCCTGAACCATAGCTCCAGGGGCCTAATCAACGAGGGCCCCAACCACAGCTCCAGGGGCCCAACCCCTGGGGGCCCGAACACCAGCTCCAGGAGCCCAACCCCTGGGGGTCCCAACACAAGTTTCAGGGGCCCAACCCCGGAGCGCCCTAACCATAGCTCCAGGGGCCCAACCCCTGGTGGCCGCAACACCAACTCCAGCGGCCCAATCCCTGAGCGCCCGAGCCTTAGCTCAAGGGGCCTAACCCCTGGGGCCCCAACACCAGCTCCAGGGGCCCAACTCCTGGGGTCCCCAACACCAGCTCCAGGGTCCCAACCCCTGAGCGCCCGAACATTAGCTCCAGGGGCCTAATCCCTGGGGGCCCCAACACCAGGTCCAAGGGCCCAACCCCTGAGAGCCCGAACAATACCTCCAGGGGCCTAACCCCTGGAGGCCCCAACACCAGCTCCAGGGGCCCAACCCCAGAGTGCCCAAACCATTGGTCTAGGGGCCTATTCCCTGGGGGCCCGCACGCCAGCTCCAAGGGCCCAACCCCTGAGCGCCCGAACCATAGCGCAAGTGGCTTAACCCCTGGGGCCCCAACACCAGCTCCAGGGGCCCAACCCCTGGGGGCCCCAACACCAGCTCCAGGGGCCCAACCCCTGAGCGCCCGAAACATAGCTGCAGAGGCCTAACCCCCGAGGGCCCCAACCCGAGCTCCAGGTGCCCAACCCCTGGGGGCCCCAACACCAGCTCCAGGAGCCCAACCCCTGGGGGCCCCAACACAAGTTCCAGGGGCCGAACCCCGGAGCGCCCCAACCCAAGCTCCAGGGTCCGAACCCCTGTGGGCCGCAACACCAGCTCCAGGGGCCCAACCCCTGAACGCCCGAACCATAGCTCCAGAGGCCTAACCCCTGGGGGCCCCAACCACAGCTCCAGGGGCCCAACCCCTGCGGGCACCACCAGCTCCAGGAGCCCAACCCCTGTGGGCCCCAACACTAGCTCCAGGAGCCCAACCCCAGAGCGTTCGAAACATAGCTCCAGGGGCCCAATCCCTGGGGGCCCCAACACTAGCTCCAGGGGCCCAACCCCTGGGGCCCTCCACCCCAGCTCCAGGGGCCCAACCGCTGAGTGCCCGAACCATAGCTCCAGGGTCCTAACGCCTGGGGCCCCTCACCAGCTCCAGGGGCCCAACCCCTTGGGGCCCCAACACCAGCTCCAGGGGCCCAACCCATGAGCGCCCGAACCATAGCTCTAAGGGCCTAATTCCTGGGGGCCCAAACCCCACCTCCATTGGCCCAACCCCTGGGGGCCCCAACACCAGCTCCAGGGGCCCAACCCCTGAGCGCCCGAACCATAGCTCCAGGGGCCTGACCCCTGGGGGCCCCAACCACAGCTCCAGGGGCCCAACCCCTGCGACCCCAACACAATCTCCAGGAACTCAAAACCTGGGGGCCCCAACACCAGCTCCAGGGGCCCAACCCGACAGCGCCCAAACCATAGCTCCAGGGGACTAAACCCTGGGGGCCCCAACCACAGCTCCAGGGGCCCAACCCCTGCGAGCCCCAACACAATCTCCAGGAACTCAAAACCTGGGGGCCCCAACACCAGCTCCAGGGGCCCCACCCCTGGGGCCCTCGACCCTTGCTCCAGGGAACCAAGCCCTGAGCGCCCGAACCATAGCTCCAGGGGTCCAACCCCTGAGTGCCTGAACCATAGCTCCACGGGCCTAAAACCTGGGTCCCTAACACCAGCTCCAGGGGCCCAACCCCAGAGCGCCCGAAACATAGCTCCAGGGGCCCAATCCCTGGGGGCCCCAACACCAGCTCCAGGGGCCCAACCCCTGGGGCCCTCCACCCCAGCTCCAGGGCCCAACCCCTGAGCGCCCGAACCATAGCTCCAGGGGCCCAACCCCTGAGCGCCTTAACCATAGCTCCAGGGGCCTCACCCATGGGTCCGCAACACCAGCTCCAGGGGCCCAACCCCTTGGGGCCCCAACACCAGCTCCAGGGGCCCAACCCATGAGCGGCCGAACCAAAGATCCAGGGGCCTAACCCCTGGAGGCCCCAACCCCAGCTCCAGGGTCCCAACCACTGGAGGCCCCAAAACCAGCTCCAGAGGCCCAATCCCTGAGCCCCCGAACCATAGCTGCAGGGGCCTAACCCCCGAGGGCCCCAACCCCAGCTCCAGGGGCCCAACCCCTGGGGGCCCAAACACCAGTTTCAGGGGCCCAACCCCTGAGCGCCCGAACCATAGCTCCAGGGGCCTAACCCCTGGGGGCCCCAACACTAGCTCCAGGGGCCCAAACCCTGGGGCCCCTCACCAGCTCCAGGGGTCCAACCCCTTGGGCCCTCCACCCCAGCTCCAGCGGACCCAACCGCTGAGCGCCCGAACCATAGCTCCAGGGGCCTAACCCCTGGGGCCCCTCACTAGTTCCAGGGGCCCAACCTTTGGGGCCCCAACACCAGCTCCAGGGGCCCAACCCATGAGCGCCCGAACCATAGCTGCTGGGACCTAACTCCTGGGGGCCCAAACCCCACCTCCAGGGTCCCAAACCCTGGGGGCCCCAACACCAGCTCCAGGGGCCCAACCCCTGAGCGCCCGAACCATAGGTTCAGGGGCCTAACCCTCGGGGGCCCCAACCCTAGCTCCAGGGGCCCAACCCCTGGGGGCCCCACCACCAGCTCCAGGGGCCCAAACCCTGAGCGCCCGAACCATAGCTCCAGGGGTCTAACCCCTGGGGCACCAACACTAGCTGCAGGGGCCCAGCCCCTGGGGCCCCAACACCAACTCCAGGGACACAACCCCTGAGCGCCCAAACCATAGCTCCATGGACCTAACCCCTGGTGGCCCCAGCTCCAGGGGCCCAACCCCTGGGGGCCCCAACACCAGCTCCAAGAGGCCAATCCCTGGGAGCCCCAACACCAGCTCCAGGGGCCCAACCCCAGAGCGCCTGAAGCATAGTTCCAGGGGCCCAACCCCTGGGGGCCCCAACACCAGCTCCAGGGGCCAAACCCCTGAGCACCCGAACCATAGCTCCAGGGGCCTAACCCCTGGGGGCCCCAACCCCAGCTCCAGGGGCGTAACCCCCGAGGGCCCCAACCCCAGCTCCAGGGGCCCAACCCCTGAGCGCCCAAACCATAGCTCCAGGGGCCTAATCCCCGGGGGCCCCAACCCCAGCTCCAGGGTCCGAACCCCTGTGGGCCCCAACACCAGCTCCAGGGGCCCAACCCCTGCGGGCACCACCACCTCCAGGGACCCAACCCCTGGGGGCCCCAACACTAGCTCCAGGGGCCCAACCACAGAGCGCCCGAAACATAGCTCCAGGGGCCGAATCCCTGGGGGCCCCAACACTAGCTCCAGAGGCCCAACCCCTGGGGCCCTCCACCCCTGCTCCAGGGGCCCAACTGCTGAGCGCCCGAACTATAGCTCCAGGGGCCCAACCCCTGTGCGCCCGAACCATAGCTCCAGGGGCCTAACCCCTGGGTCCCCAACACCTGCTCCAGAGGCAAAACCCCTTGGGGACCCAACACAAGCTCCAGGGTCCCAAACCCTGAGCGCCCGAACCAAAGCTCCAGGGGCCTAACCTCTGGAGGCCCCAATTCCAGCTCCAGGGGCCCAACCCCTGGGGGCCCCAAAACCAGCTTCAGGGGCTCAATCCCTGAGCGCCCGAACAATAGCTCCAGGGGCCTAAGACCCGGGGGCCCGAACACCAGCTCCAGGGGCCCAACCCCTGGGGGTCCAAACACCAGCTACAGGGGCCGAACCCCTGAGCGCCCGAACCATAGCTCCAGGGGCCTAACCCCTGGGGGCCCCATCCACAGCTCCAGGGGCCCAACCCCTGGGAGCTCCAACACCTGCTCCAGGAGCCCAACCCCTGGGGGCCCCAAAACCAGCTCCAGGGTCCCAATCCCTGAGCGCCAGAACCATAGCTCCAGGGGCCTAATCCCTGAGGGCCCCAACACCAGCTCCAGGGGCCCAAACCCTGGGAGCCCCAACACCAGCTCCAGGGGCCCAACCCCAGAGTGCCCAAACCATAGCTCTAGGGGCCTATACTCTGGGGGCCCGCACGCCAGCTCCAAGGGCCCAACCCCTGAGCACCCAAACCATAGCGCAAGGGGCTTAACCCCTGGGGCCCCAACACCAGCTCCAGGGGCCCAACCCCTGGGACTCCCAACACCAGCTACAGGGGCCCAACCCCAGAGCTCCCGAACCATAGCTCCATGCGGGGAAATGCTCTGTACACTACCCTATGTGGCCACACGGTGTCACTCTTGCTCCATGCAGGAAATGCTCTGGGCATTACCCTGCATGGCCACACAGTCTTACTGTTGCTCCATGCGTGAAATGTCTGGGCATTACTGTGATGGAGTCGGGACTGTCTGTGTAGGGGATGGGAGAGCAAGGGGTGACATTAGGTCAGGGGCCCCAACACCAGCTCCAGCGGGCCAACCCCTGAGCGCCCGAACCATAGCTCCAGGGGCCTAACCCCTGGGGGCCCCAACACCAGCTCCAGGGGACCAACCCCTGAGAGCCCAAACCATAGCTCCAGCGGCCTAAATCCTGTGGACCCCAACCCCAGCTACAGGGGCCCAACCCCTGGGGGCCCCACCACAAGCTCCAGGGGCCCAAACCCTGAGCGCCCGAACCATAGCTCCAGGGGTCTAACCCCTGGGACCCCAACACTAGCTGCAGGGGCCCAGCCCCTGGGGCCCCAAAACCAATTCCAGGGACCCAACCCCTGAGCGCCCGAACCATAGCTCCATGGACCTAACCCCTGGTGGCCCGAACCCCAGCTCCAGGGGCCCAACCCCTGGGGGCCCAACACCAGCTCCAAGAGCCCAATCCCTGGGAGCCCCAACACCAGCTCCAGGGGCCCAACCCCAGAGCGCCTGAATCATAGTTCCAGGGGCCCAACCCCTGGGGGCCCCAACACCAGCTCCAGGGGCCAAACCCCTGAGCGCCCGAACCATAGCTCCAGGGGCCTAACCCCTGGGGGCCCCAACCCCAGCTCCAGGGGCGTGACCCACGGGGCCCCAACCCCAGCTCCAGGGGCCCAACCCCTGGGGCCCTCCACCCCAGTTCCAGGGGCCCAACCCCTGAGCGCCCGAAAAATAGCTGCAGAGGCCTAACCCCCGAGGGCCCCAACCCCAGCTCCTGGGGCCCAACCCCTGGGGGCCCCAACACCAGCTTCAGGGGCCCAACCCCTGGGCGCCCCAACACAAGTTCCAGGGGCCGAACCCCGAAGCGCCCCAACCCCAGCTCCAGGGTCCGAACCCCTGGGGGCCCCACAACTAGCTCCAGGGGCTCAACCCCTGGGGCCCTCCACCCCCGCTCCAGGGGCCCAACCGCTGAGCGCCCGAACCATAGCTCCAGGGGCCTAACCCCTGGGACCCCTCACCAGCTCCAGGGGCCCAACCCCTTGGGGCCCCAACACCAGCTCCAGGGGCCCAACCCATGAGCGCCCGAACCATAGCTCTAGGGGCCTAACTCCTGGGGGCCCAAACCCCACATCCAGGGGCCCAACCCCAGGGGGCCACAACCACAGCTCCAGGGGCCCAACCCCTGGGGCCACAACACATGCTCCAGGAGCCCAACCCCTGGGGGCCCCAATACCAGCTACAGGGGCCCACTCCCTGAGCGCCAGAACCATAGCTCCAGGGGCCTAATCCCTGAGGGCCCCAACACCAGTTCCAGGGGCCCAACCCCTGGGGCCCTCCACCCCAGCTCCAGGGGCCCAACCCCTGAGCGCCCGAACCATAGCTCCAGGGGCCCAACCCCTGAGCGCCTGAACCATAGCTCCAGGGGCCCAACCCCTGAGCGCCTGAACCATAGCTCCAGGGGCCTAACCCCTGGGTCCCCAACATCAGCTCCAGGGGCCCAACCCCTTGGGGCCCCAACACCAGCTCCAGGGGCCCAACCACTGGAGGCCCCCAAAACCAGCTCCAGGGGCCCAATCCCTGATCCCCCGAACCATAGCTGCAGGGGCCTAACCCCTGAGGGCCCCAACCCCAGCTCCAGGGGCCCAACCCCTGGGGGCCCCAACACCAGTTTCAGGGGCCCAACCCCTGAGCGCCTGAACCATAGCTCCAGGGGCCTAATCCCCGAGGGCCCCAACCACAGCTCCCGGGGCCCAACCCCTGGGGGCCCGAACACCAGCTCCAGGAGCCCAACCCCTTGGGGTCCCAACACAAGTTCCAGGGGCCCAACCCCGGAGCGCCCTAACCATAGCTCCAGGGGCCCAACCCCTGGTGGCCGCAACACCAACTCCAGCGGATCAACCCCTGAGCGCCCGAGCCTTAGCTCAAGGGGCCTAACCCCTGGGGCCCCAACACCAGCTCCAGGGGCCCAACTCCTGGGGTCCCCAACACCAGCTCCAGGGTCCCAACCCCTGAGCGCCCGAAAATTAGCTCCAGGGGCCTAATCCCTGGGGGCCCCAACACCAGCTCCAAGGGCCCAACCCCTGAGCGCCCGAACAATACCTCCAGGGGCCTAACCCCTGGAGGCCCCAACACCAGCTCCAAGGGCCCAACCCCTGAGCGCCCGAACCATAGCGCAAGGGGCTTAACCCCTGGGGCCCTAACACCAGCTCCAGGGGCCCAACCCCTGGGACTCCCAACACCAGCTACAGGGGCCCAACCCAAGAGCTCCCGAACCATAGCTCCATGCGGGGAAATGCTCTGTGCACTACCCTATGTGGCCACACAGCGTTACTGTAGCTCCATGCATGAAATGTCTGGGCATTACTGTGATGGAGTCGGGACTGTCTGTGTGGGGGATGGGAGAGCAAGGGGTGACATTAGGTCAGGGGCCCCAACACCAGCTCCAGCGGCCCAACCCCTGAGCGCCCGAACCGTAGCTCCAGGGGCCTAACCCTGGGGGCCCCAACACCAGCTCCAGGGGCCCAACCCCTGAGAGCCCGAACCATAGCTCCAGGGGCCTAAATCCTGTGGGCCCCAACGCCAGCTCCAGGGGCCCAACCCCTGGGGGCCCCACCACCAGCTCCAGGGGCCCAACCCCTGAGCGCCCGAACCATAGCTGCAGAGGCCTAACCCCCGAGGACCCCAACCCCAGCTCCAGGGGCCCAACCCCTGGGGGCCCCAATACCAGCTTCAGGGGCCCAAACCCTGGGGGCCCCAAGACCAGCTCCAGGAGCCCAACCCCTGGGGGCCCCAACACAAGTTCCAGGGGCCGAACCCCTGAGCGCCCAAACCATAGCTCCAGGGGCCTAACCCCCGGGGGCCCCAACTACAGCTCCAGGGGCCCAACCCCTAGGGGCCCAAACACCTGCTCCAGGAGCCCAACCCCTGGGGGCCCCAAAATCAGCTCCAGGGGCCCAAACCCTGGGGGCCCCAACACCAGCTCCAGGGGCCCAACCCCTGAGCGCCCGAACCATAGCGCAATTGGCTTAACCCCTGGGGCCCCAACACCAGCTCCAGGGGCCCAACCCCTGGGACTCCCAACACCAGCTACAGGGGCCCAACCCCAGAGCTCCCGACCCATAGCTCCATGCGGGGAAATGCTCTGTGCACTACCCTATGTGGCCACACGGTGTCACTCTTCCTCCATGCAGGAAATGCTCTGGGCATTACCCTGCAGGGCTACACAGTGTTACAGTTGCTCCATGCGTGAAATGTCTGGGCATTACTGTGATGGAGTCGGGATTGTCTGTGTGGGGGATGGGAGAGCAAGGGGTGACATTAGGTCAGGGGCCCCAACACCAGCTCCAGCGGCCCAACCCCTGAGCGCCCGAACCATAGCTCCAGGGGACTAACCCCTGGGGGCCCCAACACCAGCTCCAGGGGCCCCACCCCTGAGAGCCCGAACCATAGCTCCAGGGGCCTAAATCCTGTGGGCCCCAACCCCAGCTCCAGGGGCCCAACCCCTGGAGGCCCCACCACCAGCTCCAGGGGCCCAAACCCTGAGCGCAGGAAACATACCTCCTGGGGTCTAACCCCTGGGGCTCCAACCCCAGCTCCAGGGGCCCAACCCCTGGGGCCCTCGACCCCAGTTCCAGGGGCCCAACCCCTGAGCGCTCGAACCATAGCTGCAGAGGCCTAACCCCCGAGGGCCCCAACCCCAGCTCCAGGGGCCCAACCCCTGGGGGCCCCAACACAAGTTCCAGGGGCCGAACCCCAGAGCGCCCTAACCATAGCTCCAGGGGCCCAACCCCTGGGGGCCCAAACACCAGCTCCAGGGGCCCAACCCCTGAGCGCCCAAACCATAGCTCCAGGGGCCTAACCCCCGGGGGCCCCAACCACAGCTCCAGGGGCCCAACCCCTGGGGGCCCCAACACCTGCTCCAGGAGCCCAACCCGTGGGAGCCCCAAAACCAGCTCCAGGGGCCCAATCCCTGAGCGCCAGAACCAGAGCTCCAGGGGCCTAATCCCTGAGGGCCCCAACAACAGCTCCAGGGGCCCAACCCCTGAGCGAATGTACCATAGCTCCAGGGGCCTAAACCCCGGGGGCCCCAACCCCAGCTCCAGGGGCCCAACCCCTGGATGCCCCAACACCAGCTCCAGTTGTCCAACCCCTGAGCGCCCGAACCATAGCTCCAGGGTTCTAACCCCCGGGGGCCCCAACCCCAGCTACAGGGGCCCAACCCCTGGGGACCCCAACACCAGCTCCAAGAGCCCAACCCCTGGGAGCCCCAACACCAGATCCAGGGGATTAACCCCTGAGCGCCCGAACCATAGATCCAGGGGCCCAACCCCTGGTGGCCGCAACACCAACTCCAGCGGCCCAACCCCTGAGCGCCCGAGCCTTAGCTCAAGGGGCCTAACCCCTCGGGCCCCAACACCAGCTCCAGGGGCCCAACTCCTGGGGTCCCCAACACCAGCTCCAGGGTCCCAACCCCTGAGCACCCGAACCTTAGCTCCAGGGGCCTAATCCCTGGGGGCCCCAACACCAGCTCCAAGGGCCCAACCCCTGAGCGCCCGAACAATACCTCCAGGGGCCTAACCCCTGGAGGCCCCAACAACAGCTCCAGGGGCCCAACCCCAGAGTGCCCAAACCATAGCTCTAGGGGCCTATTCCCTGGGGGCCCGCACGCCAGCTCCAAGGGCCCAACCCCTGAGCGCCCGAACCATAGCGCAAGGGGCTTAACCCCTGGGGCCCCAACACCAGCTCCAGGGGCCCAACCCCTGGGACTCCCAACACCAGCTATAGGGGCCCAACCCCAGAGCTCCCGAACCATAGCTCCATGCGGGGAAATACTCTGTGCACTACCCTATGTGGACACACAGTGTTACTGTTGCTCCATGCGTAAAATGTCTGGGCATTACTGTGATGGAGTCGGCACTGTCTGTGTGGGGGATGTGAGAGCAAGGGGTGACATTAGGTCAGGGGCCCCAACACCAGCTCCAGCGGCCCAACCCCTGAGCGCCCGAACCGTAGCTCCAGGGGCCTAACCCCTGGGGGCCCCAACACCAGCTCCAGGGGCCCAAACCCTGAGCGCCCGAACCATAGCTCCAGGGGTCTAACCGCTGGGGCCCCAACCCCAGCTCCAGGGGCCCAACCCCTAGGGCCCTCGACCCCAGTTCCAGGGGCCCAACCCCTGAGCGCCCGAACCATAGCTGCAGAGGCCTAACCCCCGAGGGCCCCAACCCCAGCTCCAGGGGCCCAAACCCTGGGGGCCCCAATACCAGCTTCAGGGGCCCAACCCCTGGGGGCCCCAAGACCAGCTCCAGGAGCTCACCCCTGGGGGCCCCAACACAAGTTCTAGGGGCCGAACCCCTGAGCGCCCGAACCATAGGTGCAGAGGCCTAACCCCCGAGGGCCCCAACCCCAGCTCCAGGGGCCCAAACCCTGGGGGCCCCAATACCAGCTTCAGGGGCCCAACCCCTGGGGGCCCCAACACCTGCTCCAGGAGCCAAAACCCTGGGGGCCCCAAAACCAGTTCCAGGGGCCCAATCCCTGAGCGCCAGAACCATAGCTCCAGGGGCCTAATCCCTGAGGGCCCCAACACCAGCTCTAGGGGCCCAAACCCTGAGCGAACGAACCATAGCTCCAGGGGCCTAAACCCCGGGGGCCCCAACCCCAGCTCCAGGGGCTCAACCCCTGGATGCCCCAACACCAGCTCCAGGGGTCCAACCCCTGAGCGCCCGAACCATAGCTCCAGGGGCCTAACCCCTGGGGCCCCTCACCAGCTCCAGGGCCCCAACCCCTTGGGGCCCCAACACCATCTCCAGGGGCCCAACCCATGAGCGCCCGAACCATAGCTCTAGGGGCCTAACTCCTGGGGGCCCAAACCCCACCTCCAGGGGCCCAAGCCCTGGGGGACCCAACACCAGCTCCAGGGGCCCAACCCCTGAGCGCCCGAACCATATCTCCAGGGGACTAACCCCTGGGGGCCCCAACCACAGCTCTAGGGTCCCAACCCCTGGGGACCCCAACACCAGCTCCAAGAGCCCAACCCCTGGGAGCCCCAACACCAGCTAGAGGGGCCCAACCCCAGAGAACCCGAACCATAGTTCCAGGGGCCCAACCCCTGGGGGCCCCAACACCAGCTCCAGGGGCCAAACCCCTGAGCGCCCGAACCATAGCTCCAGGGGCCTAACCAGTGGGGGCCCCAACCCCAGCTCCAGGGGCGTAACCCCCGGGGCCCCAACCCCAGCTCCAGGGGCCCAACCCCTTGGGCCCTCGACCCCAGCTCCAGGGGCCCAACCCCTGAGCGTCCGAACCATAGATCCAGGGGCCTAACCCCTGGGGCCCCTCACCAGCTCTAGGGGCCCAACCCCAGCTCCAGGGTCAGTAACCCCCGGGGCCCTAACCCCAGCTCCAGGGGCCCAACCCCTGGGGCCCTCGACCCCAGCTCCAGGAGCCCAACCCCTGAGCGCCCGAACCATAGCTCCAGGGGCCTAACCCCTGGGGCCCCTCACCAGCTCCAGGGGCCCAACCCCTTGGGTCCCCAACACCAGCTCCAGGGGCCCAACCCATGAGCGCCCGAACCATGGCTCTAGGGGCCTAACTCCTGGGGGCCCAAACCCTACCTCCAGGGGCCCAACCCCTGGGGGCCCCAACACCAGCTCCAGGGGCCCAACCCATGAGCGCCCGAACCATAGCTCTAGGGGCCTAACTCCTGGGGGCCCAAACCCTACCTCCAGGGGCCTAACCCCCGGGGGCCCCAACCACAGCTCCAGGGGCCCAACCCCTGGGGGCCCCAACACCTGCTCCAGGAGCCCAACCCCTGGGGGCCCCAAAACCAGCTCCAGGGGCCCATTCCCTGAGCGCCAGAGCCATAGCTCCAGGGGCCTAATCCCTGAGGGCCCCAACACCAGCTCCAGGGGCCCAACCCCTGAGCGAACGAACGATAGCTCCAGGGGCCTAACCCCCGGGGGCCCCAACCCCAGCTCCAGGGGCCCAACCCCTGGATGCCCCAACACCAGCTCCAGGGGTCCAACCCCTGAGCACCCGAACCATAGTTCCAGGGGTCTAACCCCCGGGGGCCCCAACCAAAGCTACAGGAGCCCAACCCCTGGGGACCACAACACTAGCTCCAAGAGCCCAACCCCTGGGAGCCCCAACACCAGCTCCAGGGGCCCAACCCCAGAGTGCCCAAACCATAGCTCTAGGGGCCTATTCCCTGGGGGCCCGCACGCCAGCTCCAAGGGCCCAACCCCTGAGCGCCCGAACCATAGCGCAAGGGGCTTAACCCCTGGGGCCCCAACACCAGCTCCAGGGGCCCAACCCCTGGGACTCCCAACACCAGCTACAGGGGCCCAACCCCAGAGCTCCCGAACCATAGCTCCATGCGGGGAAATGCTCTGTGCACTACCCTATGTGGCCACACAGTGTTACTGTTGCTCCATGTGTGAAATGTCTGGGCATTACTGTGATGGAGTCGGGACTGTCTGTGTGGGGGATGGGAGAGCAAGGGGTGGCATTGGGTCAGGGGCCCCAACACCAGCTCCAGCGGCCCAACCCCTGAGCGCCCGAACCATAGCTCCAGGGGCCTAACCCCTGGGGGCCCCAACACCAGCTCCAGGGGCCCAACCCCTGAGAGCCCGAACCATAGCTCCAGGGGCCTAAATCCTGTGGGCCCCAACACCAGCTCCAGAGGCCCAACCCCTGAGAGCCCGAACCATAGCTGCAGAGGCCTAACCCCCGAGGGCCCCAACCCCAGCTCCACGGGCCCAACCCCTGGGGGCCCCAATACCAGCTTCAGGGGCCCAACCCTTGGGGGCCCCAAAACCAGCTCCAGGAGCCCAACCCCTGGGGGCCCCAACACAAGTTCCAGGGGCCGAACCCCGGAGCGCCCTAACCATAGCTCCAGGGGCCCAAACCCTGGGGGCCCCAATACCAGCTCCAGGGGCCCAACCCCTGAGCGCCCAAACCATAGCTCCAGGGGCCTAACCCCCAGGGGCCCCAACCACAGCTCCAGGGGCCCAACCCCTGGGGGCCCCGACACCTGCTCCAGAAGCCCAACCCCTGGGGGCCGCAAAACCAGCTCCAGGGGCCCAATCCCTGAGCGCCAGAACCATAGCTCCAGGGGCCTAATCCCTGAGGGCCCCAACACCAGCTCCAGGGGCCCAACCCCTGAGCGACCGAACCATAGCTCCAGGGGCCTTAACCCCGGGGGCCCCAACCCCAGCTCCAGGGCCCAACCCCTGGATGCCCCTACACCAGCTCCAGGGGTCCAACCCCTGAGCGCCGGAACCATAGCTCCAGGGGCCGAACCCCTGGGGCCCCTCACCAGCTCCAGGGGCCCAACCCCTTGGGGCCCCAACACCAGCTCCAGGGGCCCAACCCATGAGCGCCCGAACCATAGCTCTAGGGGCCTAAATCCTGGGGGCCCAAACCCCACCTCCAGGGGCCCAACCCCTGGGGGCCCCAACACCAGCTCCAGGGGCCCAACCCCTGGGAACCCCAACACTAGCTCCAGGGGCCTAACCCCTGGGGGCCCCAACACCAGCTCCAGGGGACTAACCCCTGGGGGCCCCAACCACAGCTCCAGGGGCCCAACCCCTGGGGACCCCAACACCAGCTCCAAGAGCCCAACCCCTGGAAGCCCAACACCAGCTCCAGGGGACCAACCCCAGAGAGCACGAACCATAGTTCCAGGGGCCCAACCCCTGGGAACCCCAACACCAGCTCCAGGGGCCAAAGCCCTGAGCGCCCGAACCATAGCTCCAGGGGCCTAACCAGTGGGGGCCCCAACCCCAGCTCCAGGGGCGTAACCCCCGGGGCCCCAACCCCAGCTCCAGGGGCCCAACCCCTAGGGCCCTCGACCCCAGCTCCAGGGGCCAACCCCTGAGCGCCCGAACCATAGCTCCAGGGGCCTAACCCCTGGGGCCCCTCACCAGCTCCAGGGGCCCAACCCCTTGGGGCCCCAACACCAGCTCCAGGGGCCCAACCCATGAGCGCCCGAACCATATCTCTAGGGACCTAACTCCTGGGGGCCCAAACCCCACCTCCAGGGGCCCAACCCCTGGGGGCCCCAACCCCAGCTCCAGGGGCCCAACCCCTGGGGGCCCCAATACCAGCTTCAGGGGCCCAACCCCTGGGGGCCCCAAGACCAGCTCCAGGAACCCAACCCCTGGGGGCCCCAACACAAGTTCCAGGGGCCGAACCCCGGAGCGCCCTAACCATGGCTCCAGGGGCCCAACCCCTGGGGGCCCCAACACCAGCTCCAGGGGCCCAACCCCTGAGCGCCCAAAACATAGCTCCAGGGGCCTAACCCCCGGGGGCCCCAACTACAGCTCCAGGAGCCCAACCCCTGGTGGCCCCAAAACCAGCTCCAGGGGCCCAATCCCTGAGCGCCAGAACCATAGCTCCAGGAGCCTAATCCCTGAGGGCCCCAACACCAGCTCCAGGGGCCCAACCCCTGAGCGAACGAACCATAGCTCCAGGGGCCTAAACCCCGGGGGCCCCAACCCCAGCTCCAGGGGCCCAAACCCTGGATGCCCCAACACCAGCTCAAGGGGTCCAACCCCTGAGCGCCCGAACCATAGCTCCAGGGGCCTAACCCCTGGGGCCCCTCACCAGCTCCAGGGGCCCAACCCCTTGGGGCCCCAACACCAGCTCCAGGGGCCCAACCCATGAGCGCCCGAACCATAGCTCTAGGGGCCTAACTCCTGGGGGCCCAAACCCCACCTCCAGGGGTCCAATCCCTGGGGGCCAAAACACCAGCTCCAGGGGCCAAACCCCTGAGCTCCCGAACCACAGCTCCAGGGGACTAACCCCTGGGGGCCCCAACCACAGCTCCAGGGGCCCAACCCCTGGGGACCCCAACACCAGCTCCAAGAGCCCAACCCCTGGGAGCCCCAACACCAGCTCCAGGGGCCCAACCCCAGAGAGCCCGAACCATAGTTCCAGGGGCCCAACCCCTGGGGGCCCCAACACCAGCTCCAGGGGCCAAACCCCTGAGCGCCCGAACCATAGCTCCAGGGGCCTAACCAGTGGGAGCCCCAACCCCAGCTCCAGGGGCCGAACCCCTGGGGCCCTCGATCCCAGCTCCAGGGGCCCAACCCCTGAGCGTCCGAACCATAGCTCCAGGGGCCTAACCCCTGGGGCCCCTCACCAGCTCCAGGGGCCCAACCCCAGCTCCAGGGGCGTAACCCCCGGGGCCCCAACCCCAGCTCCAGGGGCCCAACCCCTGGGGCCCTCGACCCCAGCTCCAGGGGCCCAACCCCTGAGCTCCCGAACCATAGCTCCAGGGGCCTAACCCCTGGGGCCCCTCACCAGCTCCAGGGGCCCAACCCCTTGCGGCCCCAACACCAGCTCCAGGGGCCCAACCCATGAGCGCCCGAACCATAGCTCTAGGGGCCTAACTCCTGGGGGCCCAAACCCCACCTCCAGGGGCCCAACCCCTGGGGGCCCCAACACCAGCTCCAGGGGCCCAACCCCTGGGGGCTCCAACACCAGCTCCAGGGGCCCAACCCCTGGGGGCTCCAACACCTGCTCCAGGAGCCCAACCCCTGGGGGCCCCAAAACCAGCTCCAGGGGCCCAATCCCTGAGCGCCAGAACCATAGCTCCAGGGGCATAATCCCTGAGGGCCACAACACCAGCTCCAGGGGCCCAACCTCTGAGCGAACGAACCATAGCTCCAGGGGCCTAACCCCCGGGGGCCCCAACCCCAGCTCCAGGGGCCCAACCCCTGGATGCCCCAACACCAGCTCCAGGGGTCCAACCCCAGAGAGCCCGAACCATAGTTCCAGGGGCCCAACCCCTGGGGGCCCCAACACCAGCTCCAGGGGCCAAACCCCTGAGCGCCCGAACCATAGCTCCAGGGGCCTAACCCCTGGGGGCCTCAACCCCAGCTCCAGGGGCGAAACCCCCGGTGCCCCAACCCCAGCTCCAGGGGCCCAACCCTTGAGCGTCCGAACCATAGCGCAAGGGGCTTAACCCCTGGGTCTCCAACACCAGCTCCAGGGGCCCAACCCCTGGGACTCCCAACACCAGCTACAGGGGCCCAACCCCAGAGCTCCCGAACCATAGCTCCATGCGGAAAAATGCTCTGTGCACTACCCTATGTGGCCACACGGTGTCACTCTTGCTACATGCAGGAAATGCTCTGGGCATTACCCTGCATGGCCACACAGTGTTACTGTTGCTCCATGCGTGAAATGTCTGGGCATTACTGTGATGGAGTTGGGACTGTCTGTGTGGGGGATGGGAGAGCAAGGGGTGACATTAGGTCAGGGGCCCCAACACCAGCTCCAGCGGCCCAACCCCTGAGCGCCCGAACCATAGCTCCAGGGGCCTAACCCCTGGGGGCCTCAACACCTGCTCCAGGAGCCCAACCCCTGGGGTCCCCAAAACCAGCTCCAGGGGCCCAATCCCTGAGCGCCCAAACCATAGCTCCAGGGGCCTAACCCCCGGGGGCCCCAACCACACCTCCAGAGGCCCAACCCCTGGGGGCCTCAACACCTGCTCCAGGAGCCCAACCCCTGGGGACCCCAAAACCAGCTCCAGGGGCCCAATCCCTGAGCGCCAGACCCATAGCTCCAGGGGTCTAACCCCCGGGGGCCCCAACCCCAGCTTTTTGGCCCAACCCCTGGATGCCCCAACACCAGCTCCAGGGGTCCAACCCCTGAGCGCCCGAACCATAGCTCCAGGGGTCTAACCCCCGGGGGCCCCAACCCCAGCTACAGGGGCCCAACCCCTGGGGACCCCAACACCAGCTCCAAGAGCCCAACCCCTGGGAGCCCCAACACCAGCTCCAGGGGCCCAACCCCAGAGAGCCCGAACCATAGTTCCAGGGGCCCAACCCCTGGGGGCCCCAACACCAGCTCCAGGGGCCAAACCCCTGAGCGCCCGAACCATAGCTCCAGGGGCCTAACCCCTGGGGCCCCTCACCAGCTCCAGGGGCCCAACCCCAGCTCCAGGGGCGTAACCCCCGGGGCCCCAACCCCAGCTCCAGGGGCCCAACCCACTGGGGCCCTCGACCCCAGCTCCAGGGGCCCAACCCCTGAGCTCCCGAACCATAGCTCCAGGGGCCTAACCCCTGGGGCACCTCACTAGCTCCACGGGCCCATCCCCTTGGGGCCCCAACACCAGCTCCAGGGGCCCAACCCATGAGCGCCCGAACCATAGCTCTAGGGGCCTAACTCCTGGGGGCCCAAACCCCACCTCCAGGGGCCCAACCCCTGGGGGCCCCAACACCAGCTCCAGGGGCCCAACCCCTGAGCGCCCGAACCATAGGTCCAGGGGCCTAACCCCTGGGGGCCCCAACCACGGCTCCAGCGGCAAAACCCCTGGGGGCCCCAACACCTGCTCCAGGAGCCCAACCCCTGGGGGCCCCAAAACCAGCTCCAGGGGCCCAATCCCTGAGCGCCAGAACCATAGCTCCAGGGGCCTAATCCCTGAGGGCCCCAACACCAGCTCCAGGGGCCCAACCCCTGAGCGAACGAACCATAGCTCTAGGGGCCTTAACCCCGGGGGCCCCAACCCCAGCTCCAGGGGCCCAACCCCTGGATGCCCCAACACCAGCTCCAGGGGTCCAACCCCTGAGCGCCCGAACCATAGTTCCAGGGGTCTAACCCCCGGGGGCCCCAACCCCAGCTACAGGGGCCTAACCCCTGTGGACCCCAACACCAGCTCCAAGAGCCCAACCCCTGGGAGCCCCAACACCAGCTCCAGGGGCCCAACCCCAGAGAGCCCGAACCATAGTTCCAGGGGCCCAACCCCTGGGGGCCCCAACACCAGCTCCAGGGGCCAAACCCCTGAGCGCCCGAACCATAGCTCCAGGGGCCTAACCCCTGGGGGCCCCAACACTAGCTCCAGGGGCCCAACCCCTGGGGCCCTCCACCCCAGCTCCAGGGGCCCAACCGCTGAGCGCCCGAACCATAGCTCCAGGGGCCTAACCCCTGGGTCCCCAACACCAGCTCCAGGGGCAAAACCCCTTGGGGACCCAACACAAGCTCCAGGGGCCTAACCCCTGAGCGCCCGAAACAAGTCTCCAGGGGCCTAACCCCTGGAGGCCCCAATCCCAGCTCCAGGGGCCCAACCCCTGAGCGCCCGAGCCTTAGCTCAAGGGGCCTAACCCCTGAGGCCCCAACACCAGCTCCAGGGGCCCAACTCCTGGGGTCCCCAACACCAGCTCCAGGGTCCCAACCCCTGAGCGCCCGAACCTTAGCTCCAGGGGCCTAATCCCTGGGGGCCCCAACACCAGCTCCAAGGGCCCAACCCCTGAGCGCAAGAACAATACCTCCAGGGGCCTAACCCCTAGAGGCCCCAACACCAGCTCCAGGAGCCCAACCCCTGGGAGCCCCAACACCAGCTCCAGGGGCCCAACCCCAGAGTGCCCAAATCATAGCTCTAGCGGCCTATTCCCTGGGGGCCCGCACGCCAGCTCCAAGGGCCCAACCCCTGAGCGCCAGAACCATAGCGCCAGGGGCTTAACCCCTGGGGCCCCAACACCAGCTCCAGCGGCCCAACCCCTGGGAGTACCAACACCAGCTACAGGGGCCCAACCCCAGAGCTCCCCAATCATAGCTCCATGCGGGGAAATGCTCTGTGCACTACCCTATGTGGCCACACAGTGTTACTGTTGCTCCATGCGTGAAATGTCTGGGCATTACTGTGATGGAGTCGGGACTGTCTGTGTGCGGGATGGGAGAGCAAGGGGTGACATTAGGTCAGGGGCCCCAACACCGGCTCCAGCGGCCCAACCCCTGAGCGCCCGAAACATGGCTTCAGGGGCCTAACCCCCGGGGGCCCCAACCCTAGCTCGAGGGGCCCAACCCCTGGGGGCCCCACCACCAGCTCCAGGGGCCCAAACCCTGAGCGCCCGAACCATAGCTCCAGGGGTCTAACCCCTGGGGCCCCAACACTAGCTGCAGCGGCTCAGCCCCTGGGGCCCCAAAACCAACTCCAGGGACCCAACCCCTGAGCGCCCGAACCATAGCTCCATGGACCTAACCCCTGGTGGCCCCAACCCCATCTCCAGGGGCCCAACCCCTGGGGGCCCCAACACCAGCTCCAAGAGCCCAATCCCTGGGAGCCCCAACACCAGCTCCAGGGGCCCAACCCCAGACCGCCTGAACCATAGCTCCAGTGGCCCAACCCCTGGGGGCCCCAACACCAGCTCCAGGGGCCAAACCCCTGAGCGCCCGAACCATAGCTCCAGGGGCCTAACCCCTGGGGGCCCCAACCCCAGCTTCAGGGGCGTAACCCACGGGGCCCCAACCCCAGCTCCAGGGGCCCAACCCCTGGGTGTCCTACCACCAGCTCCAGGGGCCCAAACCCTGAGCGCCCGAACCATAGCTCCAGGGGTCTAACCCCTGCGGCCCCAACCCCAGCTCCAGGGGTCCAACCCCTGGGGCCCTCGACCCCAGTTCCAGGGGCCCAACCCCTGAGCGCCCGAACCATAGCTGCAGAGGCCTAACCAACGAGGGCCCCAACCCCAGCTCCAGGGGCCCAACCCCTGAGCGCCCAAAACATAGCTCCAGGGGCCTAACCCCCGGGGCCCCAACCCCAGCTCCAGGGTCCGAACCCCTGTGGGCCCCAACACCAGCTCCAGGGGCCCAACCCCTGCGGGCACCACCAGCTCCAGAGACCCAACCCCTGGGGGCCCCAACACTAGCTCCAGGGGCCCAACCCCTGAGCGCCCGAACCACAGCTCCAGGGGCCCAACCCCTTGGGGCCCCAACACCAGCTCCAGGGGCCCAACCCATGAGCGTCCGAACCATAGCTCTAGGGGCCTAACTCCTGGGGGCCCAAACCCCACCTCCAGGGGCCCAACCCCTGTGGGCCCCAACACCAGCTCCAGGGGCCCAACCCCACAGCGCCCGAACCATAGCTCCAGGGGCCTAAACCCTGGGGGCCCCAACCACAGCTCCAGGTGCCCAACCCCTGCGAGCCCCAACACAATCTCCAGGAACTCAAAACCTGGGGGCCCCAACTCCAGCTCCAGGGGAACCACCCCTGGGGCCCTCGACCCTAGCTCCAGGGAACCAACCCCTGAGCGCCCGAACCATAGCTCCAGGGGTCCAACCCCTGAGTGCCTGAACCATAGCTCCACGGGCCTAAAACCTTGGTCCCCAACACCAGCTCCAGGGGCCCAACCCCAGAGCGCCCGAAACATAGCTCCAGGGGCCCAATCCCTGGGGGCCCCAACACCAGCTCCAGGGGCCCAACCCATGGGGCCCTCCACCCCAGCTCCAGGGGCCCAACCCCTGAGCGCCCGAACCATAGCTCCAGGGGCCCAACCCCTGAGCGCCTGAACCATAGCTCCAGGGGCCTAACCCCTGGGTCCCCAACACCAGCTCCAGGGGCCCAACCCCTTGTGGCCCCAACACCAGCTCCAGGGGCCCAACCGATGAGCGGCCGAACCAAAGATCCAGGGGCCTAACCCCTGGAGGCCCCAACCCCAGCTCCAGGGTCCCAACCACTGGAGGCCCCAAAACCAGCTCCAGGTGCCCAATCCCTGAGCCCCCGAACCATAGCTGCAGGGGCCTAACCCCCTAGGGCCCCAACCCCAGCTCCAGGGGCCCAACCCCTGGGGGCCCCAACACCAGTTTCAGGGGCCCAACCCCTGAGCGCCCGAACCATAGCTACAGGGGCCCAACCCCTGGGGGCCCCAACACCAGCTCCAGGAGCCCAACCCCTGGGGGTCCCAACACAAGTTCCACGGGCCCAACCCCGGAGCGCCGTAACCATAGCTCCAGGGGAGCAACCCCTGAGCGCCCGAGCCTTAGCTCAAGGGGCCTAACCCCTGGGGCTCCAACACCAGCTCCAGGGGCCCAACTCCTGGGGTCCCCAACACCAGCTCCAGCGTCCCAACCCCTGAGCGCCCAAACCTTAGCTCCAGGGGCCTAATCCCTGGGGGTCCCAACACCAGCTCCAAGGGCCCAACCCCGGAGCGCCCGAACAATGCCTCCAGGGTCCTAACCCCTGGGGGCCCCAACACCAGCTCCAGGGGCCCAACCCCTGGGGGCCCCACCACCAGCTCCAGGGGCCCAAACACTGAGCGCCCGAACCATAGCTCCAGGGGTCTAACCCCTGGGGCCCCAACCCAACCCAAACCCTGAGCGCCCGAACCATAGCTCCAGGGGTCTAACCCCTGGGGCCCTCGACCCCCGTTCCAGGGGCCCAACACCTGAGCGCCCGAACCATAGCTGCAGAGGCCTAACCCCCGAGGGCCCCAACCCAGCTCCAGGGGCCCAACCCCTGGGGGCCCCAACACCAGCTTCAGGGGCCCAACCCCTGGGGGCCCCAACACCAGCTCCAGGAGCCCAACCACAGGGGGCCCCAACACAAGTTCCAGGGGCCGAACTCCGGAGCGCCCTAACCATAGCTCCAGGGGCCCAACCCCTGGGGGCCCCAACCCCAGCTCCAGAGGCGTAATCCCCGGGGCCCCAACCCCAGCTCCAGGGGCCCAACCCCTGGGGCCCTCGACCCCAGCTCCAGGGGCCCAACCCCTGGGCGCCCGAACCATAGCTCCAGGGGCCTAACCCCTGGGGCCCCTCACCAGCTCCAGGGGCCCAACCCCTTGGGGCCCCAACACCAGCTCCAGGGGCCCAACCCATGAGAGCCCGAACCATAGCTCTAAGGGCCTAACTCCTGGGGGACCAAACCCCACCTCCAGGGGCCCAACCCCTGGGGGCCCCAACACCAGCTCCAGGGGCCCAACCCCTGAGCGCCCGAACCATAGCTCCAGGGGCCTAACCCCCGAGGGCCCCAACCACAGCTCCAGGGGCCCAACCCCTGGGGGCCCCAACACCAGCTCCAGGAGCCCAACCCCTGGGGGTCCCAACACAAGTTCCAGGGGCAAAACCCCGGAGAGCCCTAACCATAGCTCCAGGGGCCCAACCCCTGGTGGCCGCAACACCAACTCCAGCGGCCCAACCCCTGAGCGCCCGAGCCTTAGCTCAAGGGGCCTAACCCCTGGGGCCCCAACACCAGCTCCAGGGGCCCAACTCCTGGGGTCCCCAACACCAGCTCCAGGGTCCCAACCCCTGAGCGCCCGAACCTTAGCTCCAGGGGCCTAATCCCTGGGGGCCCCAACACCAGCTCCAAGGGCCCAACCCCTGAGCGCCCGAACAATACCTCCAGGGGCCTAACCCCTGGAGGCCCCAACACCAGCTCCAGGAGCCCAACCCCTGGGAGCCCCAACACCAGCTCCAGGGGCCCAACCCCAGAGTGCCCAAACCATAGCTCTAGGGGCCTATTCCCTGGGGGCCCGCACGCCAGCTCCAAGGGCCCAACCCCTGAGCTCCCAAACCATAGCGCCAGGGGCTTAACCCCTGGGGCCCCAACACCAGCTCCAGGGGCCCAACCCCTGGGAGTACCAACACCAGCTACAGGGGCCCAACCCCAGAGCTCCCCAACCATAGCTCCATGCGGGGAAATGCTCTGTGCACTACCTTATGTGGCCACACGCTGTCACTCTTGCTCCATGCAGGAAATGCTCTGGGCATTACCCTGCATGGCCACACAGTGTTACTGTTGCTCCATGCGTGAAATGTCTGGGCATTACTGTGATGGAGTCGGGACTGTCTGTGTGGGGGATGGGAGAGCAAGGGGTGACATTAGGTCAGGGGCCCCAACACCAGCTCCAGGGCCCAACCCCCGAGCGCCCGAACCATAGCTCCAGGGGCCTAACCCCTGGGGGCCCCAGCACCAGCTCCAAGGGCCCAACCCCTGAGCGCCCGAACCATAGCTCCAGGGGTCTAACCCCTGGGGCCCCAACACTAGCTGCAGGGGCCCAGCCCCTTGGGCCCCAACACCAACTCCAGGGACCCAACCCCTGAGCGCCCGAACTATAGCCCCATGGACCTAACCCCTGGTGGCCCCAACCCCAGCTCCAGGGGCCCAACCCCTGGGGGCCCCAACACCATTTCCAAGAGCCCAATCCCTGGGAGCCCCAACACCAGCTCCAGGGGCCCAACCCCAGAGCGCCTGAACCATAGTTCCAGGGGCCCAAACCCTGGGGGCCCCAACACCAGCTCCAGGGGCCAAACCCCTGAGCGCCCGAACCATAGCTCCAGGGGCCCAACCCTGGGGCCCTCGACCCCAGTTCCAGGGGCCCAACCCCTGAGCGCCCGAACCATAGCTGCAGAGGCCTAACCCCCGAGGGCCCCATCCCCAGCTCCAGGGGCCCAACGCCTGAGCGCCCAAATCATAGCTCCAGGGGCCGAACCCCCGGGGCCCCAACCCCAGCTCCAGGGTCCGAACCCCTGTGGGCCCCAACACCAGCTCCAGGGGCCCAACCCCTGCGGGCACCACCAGCTCCAGGGACCCAACCCCTGGGGGCCCCAACACTAGCTCCAGGGGCCCAACCCCTGAGCGCCCGAACCATAGCTCCAGGGGCCTAACCCCTGGGGCCCCTCACCAGCTCCAGGGGCCCAACTCCTTGGGGCCCCAACACAAGCTCCAGGGGCCCAAACCATGAGCGCCCGAACCATAGCTCTAGGGGCCTAAATCCTGGGGGCCCAAACCCCACCTCCAGGGGCCCAACCCCTGGGGGCCCCAACACCAGCTCCAGGGGCCCAACCCCTGAGCGCCCAAACCATAGCTCCAGGGGCCTAACCCCTGGGGGCCCCAACCACGGCTCCAGGGGCCCAACCCCTGCGAGCCCCAACACAATCTCCAGGAACTCAAAACCTGGGGGCCCCAACACCAGCTCCAGGGGCCCAACCCCACAGCGCCCGAACCATAGCTCCAGGGGCCTAAACCCTGGGGGCCCCAACCACAGCTCCAGGGGCCCAACCCCTGCGAGCCCCAACACAATCTCCAGGAACTGAAAACCTGGGGGCCCCAACACCAGCTCCAGGGGCCCCACCCCTGAGCGCCCGAACCATAGCTCCAGGGGTCCAACCCCTGAGTGCCTGAACCATAGCTCCATGGGCCTAAAACCTGGGTCCCCAACACCAGCTCTAGGGGCCCAACCCCAGAGCGCCCGAAACTTAGCTCCAGGGGCCCAATCCCTGGGGGCCCCGACACCAGCTCCAGGGGCCCAACCCCTGGGGCCCTCCACCCTAGCTCCAGGGGCCCAACCCCTGAGCGCCCGAACCATAGCTCCAGGGGCCCAACCCCTGAGCGCCTGAACCATAGCTCCAGGGGCCTAACCCCTGGGTCCCCAACACCAGCTCCAGGGGCCCAACCCCTTGGGGACCCAACACCAGTTGCAGGGGTCCAACCCATGAGCGGGCAAACCAAAGATCCAGGGGCCTAACCCCTGGAGGCCCCAACCCGAGCTCCAGGGTCCCAACCACTGGAGGCCCCAAAACCAGCTCCAGAGGCCCAATCCCTGAGCCCCCGAACCATAGCTGCAGGGGCCTAACCCCCTAGGGCCCCAACCCCAGCACCAGGGGCCCAACCCCTGGGGGCCCCAACACCAGTTTCAGGGGCCCAACCCCTGAGCGCCCGAACCATAGCTCCAGGGGCCTAACCCCCGAGGGCCCCAACCACAGCTCCAGGGGCCCAACCCCTGGGGGCCCCAACACCAGCTCCAGGAGCCCAACCCCTGGGGGTCCCAACAAAGTTCCAGGGGCCCAACCCCGGAGCGCCCTAACAATAGCTCCAGGGGCCCAACCCCTGGTGGCCGCAACACCAACTCCAGCGGCCCAACCCCTGAGCGCCCGAGCCTTAGCTCAAGGGGCCTAACCCCTGGGGCCCCAACACCAGCTCCAGGGGCCCAACTCCTGGGGTCCCCAACACCAGCTCCAGGGTCCCAACCCCTGAGCGCCCGAACCTTAGCTCCAGGGGCCTAATCCCTGGGGGCCCCAACACCAGCTCCAAGGGCCCAACCCCTGAGCGCCCGAACAATACCTCCAGGGGCCTAACCCCTGGAGGCCCCAACACCAGCTCCAGGGGCCCAACCCCAGAGTGCCCAAACCATAGCTCTAGGGGCCTATTCCCTGGGGGCCCGCACGCCAGCTCCAAGGGCCCAACCCCTGAGCGCCCGAACCATAGCTCTAGGGGACTATTCCCTGGGGCCCCAACACCAGCTCCAGGGGCCCAACCCCTTTGACTCCCAACACCAGCTACAGGGGCCCAACCCCAGAGCTCCCGAACCATAGCTCCATGCGGGGAAATGCTCTGTGCACTACCCTATGTGGCCACACGGTGTCACTCTTGCTACATGCAGGAAATGCTCTGGGCATTACCCTGCATGGCCACACAGTGTTACTGTTGCTCCATGCGTGAAATGTCTGGGCATTACTGTGATGGAGTCGGGACTGTCTGTGTGGGGGATGGGAGAGCAAGGGGTGACATTAGGTCAGGGGCCCCAACACCAGCTCCAGCGGCCCAACCCCTGAGCCCCCGAACCATAGCTCCAGGGGCCTAACCCCTGGGGGCCCCAACACCAGCTCCAGGGGCCCAACCCCTGAGAGCCCGAACCATAGCTCCAGGGGCCTAAATCCTGTGGACCCCAACCCCAGCTCCAGGGGCCCAACCCCTGGGGGCCCCACCACCAGCTCCAGGGGTCCAAACCCTGAGCGCCCGAACCATAGCTCCAGGGGTCTAACCCCTGGGGCCCCAACCCCAGCTCCAGGGGCCCAATCCCTGAGCGCCCGAACCATAGCTGCAGAGGTCTAACCCCCGAGGGCCCCAACCCCACCTCCAGGGGCCCAACCCCTGGGGGCCCCAACACCAGCTTCAGGGGCCCAACCCCTGGGGGCCCCAACACCAGCTCCAGGAGCCCAACCCCGGGGGCCCCAACACAAGTTCCAGGGGCCGAACCCCGGAGCGCCCTAACCATAGCTCCAGGGGCCCAACCCCTGGGGGCCCCAACCCCAGCTCCAGGGGCGTAACCCCCGGGGCCCCAACCCCAGCTCCAGGGGCCCACCCCTGGGGCCCTCGACCCCAGCTCCAGGGGCCCAACCCCTGAGTGCCCGAACCATAGCTCCAGGGGCCTAACCCCTGGGGCCCCTCAGTAGCTCCAGCACCCCAACCCCTTGGGGCCCGAACACCAGCTCCAGCGGCCCAACCCATGAGCGCCCGAACCATAGCTCTAGGGGCTTAACTCCTGGGGGCCCAAACCCCACCTCCAGGTGCCCAACTCCTGGGGGCCCCAACACCAGCTCCAGGGGCCCAACCCCTGGGGGCCCCAACACCTGCTCCAGGAGCCCAACTCCTGAGGGCCCCAAAACCAGCTCCAGGGGCCCAACCCCTGAGCGAATGAACCATAGCTCCAGGGGCCTAATCCCCGGGGGCCCCAACCCCAGCTCCAGGAGACCAACCCCTGGGAGCCCCAACACAAGCTCCAGGGTCCCAATCCCAGAGAGCCCAAACCATAGCTCTAGGTGCCTAACTCCTGGGGGCCCAAACCCCACCTCCAGGGGCCCAACCCCTGGGGGCCCCAACACCAGCTAAAGGGGCCCAACCCCTGAGCGCCCGAACCATAGCTCCAGGGGCCTAACCCCTGGGGCCCCTCACCAGCTCCAGGGGCCCAACCCCTTGGGGCCCCAACACCAGCTCCAGGGACCCAACCCCTGAGCGCCCGAACCATGGCTCCAGGGGCCTAACCCCCGGGGGCCCCAACCACAGCTCCAGGGGCCCAACCCCTGGGGGCCCCAACACCTGCTCCAGGAGCCCAACCCCTGGGCGCCAAAAAACCAGCTCCAGGGGCCCAATCCCTGAGCGCCAGAACCATAGCTCCAGGGGCCTAATCCCTGAGGGCCCCAACACCAGCTCCAGGGTCCCAACCCCTGAGCGCCCGAACCTTAGCTCCAGGGGCCTAATCCCTGGGGGCCCCAACACCATCTCCAAGGGCCCAACCCCTGAGCGCCCGAACAATACCTCCAGGGGCCTAACCCCTGGAGGCCCCAACACCAGCTCCAGGAGCCCAAACCCTGCGAGCCCCAACACCAGCTCCAGGGGCCCAACCCCAGAGTTCCCAAACCATAGCTTTAGGGGCCTATTCCCTGGGGGCCCGCACGCCAGCTCCAGGGGCCCAACCCCTGAGCGCCCGAACCATAGCGCCAGGGGCTTAACCCCTGGGGCCCCAACACCAGCTCCAGGGGCCCAACCCCTGGGAGTCCCAACACCAGCTACAGGGGCCCAACCCCAGAGCACGCGAACCATAGCTCCATGCAGGGAAATTCTCTGTGCACTACCCTATGACACACGGTGTCACTCTTGCTCCATGCAGGAAATGCTCTGGGCATTAAGCTGCATGGCCACACAGTGTTACTGTTGCTCCATGCGTGAAATGTCTGGGCATTACTGTGATGGAGTCGGGACTGTCTGTGTGGGGGATGGGAGAGCAAGGGGTGACATTAGGTCAGGGGCCCCAACACCAGCTCCAGCGGCCCAACCCCTGAGCGCCCGAACCATAGCTTCAGGGGCCTATCCCCGGGGGCCCCAACCCTAGCTCCAGGGGCCCAACCCCTGGGGGCCCCACCACCAGCTCCATAGGCACAAACCCTGAGCGCCCGAACCATAGCTCCAGGGGTCTAACCCTTGGGGCCCCAACACTAGCTGCAGGGTCCCAGCCCCTGGGGCCCCAACACCAACTCCAGGGACTCAACCCCTGAGCGCCCAAACCATAGCTCCATGGACCTAACCCCTGGTGGCCCCAACCCCAGCTCCAGAGGCCCAACCCCTGGGGGCCCCAACACCAGCTCCAAGAACCCAATCCCTGGGAGCCCCAACACCAGCTCCAGGGGCCCAACCCCAGAGCGCCTGAAGCATAGTTCCAGGGGCCCAACCCCTGGGGGCCCCAACCCCAGCTCCAGGGGCGTAACCCACGGGGCCCCAACACCAGCTCCAGGGGCCCAACCCCTGGGGCCCTCGACCCCAGTTCCAGGGGCCCAACACCTGAGCGCCCGAACCATAGCTGCAGAGGCCTAACCCCCGAGGGCCCCAACCCCAGCTCCAGGGGCCCAACCCCTGAGCGCCCAAACCATAGCTCCAGGGGCCTAACCCCCGGGGGCCCCAACCCCAGCTCCAGGGTCCGAACCCCTGTGGGCCCCAACACCATCTCCAGGGACCCAACCCCTTGGGGCCCCAACACTAGCTCCAGGGGCCCAACCCCAGAGCGCCCGAAACATAGCTCCAGGGGCCCAATTCCTGGGGGCCCCAACACTAGCTCCAGGGGCCCAACCCCTGGGGCCCTCCACCCCAGCTCCACGGGCCCAACCGCTGAGCGCCCGAACTATAGCTCCAGGGGCCCAACCCCAGTGCGCCCGAACCATAGCTCCAGGGGCCTAACCCCTGTGTCCCCAACACCAGCTCCAGGGGCAAAACCCCTTGGGGACCCAACACAAGCTCCAGGGGCCCAACCCCTGAGCGCCCGAACCAAAGCTCCAGGGGCCTAACCCCTGGAGGCCCCAATCCCAGCTCCAGGGGCCCAACCCCTGGGGGCCCAAAAACCAGCTTCAGGGGCTCAATCCCTGAGCGCCCGAAACATAGCTTCAGGGGCCTAACCCCCGGGGGCCCCAACCCTAGCTCCAGGGCCCAACCCCTGGGGGCCCCACCACCAGCTCCAGGGGCCCAATCCCTGAGCGCCAGAACCATAGCTCCAGGGGCCTAATCCCTGAGGGCCCCAACACCAGCTCCAGGGGCCCAACCCATGAGCGCCCGAACCATAGCTCTAGGGGCCTAACTCCTTTGGGCCCAAACCCCACCTCCAGGGGCCCAACCCCTGGGGGCCCCAACACCAGCTCCAGGGGCCCAACCCCTGAGCGCCCGAACCATAGCTCCAGGGGCCTAACCCCCGGGGGCCCCAACCACAGCTCCAGGGGCCCAACCCCTGGGGGCCCCAACACCTGCTCCAGGAGCCCAACCCCTGGGGTCCCCAAAACCAACTCCAGGGGCCCAATCCCTGAGCGCCAGAACCATAGCTCCAGGGGCCTAATCCCTGAGGGCCCCAACACCAGCTCCAGGGGCCCAACCCCTGGGAGCCCCAACACCAGCTCCAGAGGCCCAACCCCAGAGTGCCCAAACCATAGCTCTAGGGGCCTATTCCCTGGGGGCCCGCACGCCAGCTCCAAGGGCCCAACCCCTGAGCGCCCGAACCATAGCGCAAGGGTCTTAACCCCTGGGGCTCCAACACCAGCTCCAGGGGCCCAACCCCTGGGACTCCCAACACCAGCTACAGGGGCCCAACCCCAGAGCTCCCGAACCATAGCTCCATGCGGGGAAATGCTCTGTGCACTACCCTATGTGTCCACACGGTGTCACTCTTGCTCCATGCAGGAAATGCTCTGGGCATTACACTGCATGGCCACACAGTGTTACTGTTGCTCCATGCGTGAAATGTCTGGGCATTACTGTGATGGAGTCGGGACTGTCTGTGTGGGGGATGGGAGAGCAAGGGGTGGCATTGGGTCAGGGGCCCCAACACCAGCTCCAGCGGCCCAACCCCTGAGCGCCCGAACCATAGCTCCAGGGGCCTAACCCCTGGGGGCCACAACACCAGCTCCAGGGGCCCAACCCCTGAGAGCCCGAACCATAGCTCCAGGGGCCTAAATCCTGTGGGCCCCAACCCCAGCTCCAGGGGCCCAACCCCTGGGGGCCCAACCATCAGCTCCAGGGGCCCAAACCCTGAGCGCCCGAACCATAGCTCCAGGGGTCTAACCCCTGGGGCCCCAACCCCAGCTCCAGGGGCCCAACCTCTGGGGCCCTCGACCCCAGCTCCAGGGGCCCAACCCCTGGGGGCCCCAACACCAGCCTCAGGGGCCCAACCCCTGGGGGCCCCAACACCAGCTCCAGGAGCCCAACCCCTGGGGTCCCCAACACAAGTTCCAGGGGCCGAACCCCGGAGCGCCCTAACCATACCTCCAGGGGCCCAACCCCTGAGGGCCCCAACACCAGATCCAGGGGCCCTACCCCTGAGCGCCCAAACTATAGCTCCAGGGGCCTAGCCTCCGGAGGCCCCAACCACACCTCCAGGGGTCCAACCCCTGGGGGCACCAACACCTGCTCCAGGAGCCCAACCCCTGGGGGCCC
>NW_026114811.1:0-43562 GCF_025201925.1 Gopherus flavomarginatus | reverse complement strand
AACCATAGCTCCAGGGGCCTAACCACTGGGGGCCCCCACCCCAGCTCCAAGGGCCCAACCCCTGAGCGTCCGAACCATAGCGCCAGGGGCCTAACCTCTGGGGCCCCAACACCAGCTCCAGAGGCCCAACCCCTGGGAGCCCCAACACCAGCACCAGAGGCCCAACCCCAGAGGTCCCGAACCATAGGTCCATGCAGGAAATGCTCTGTGCATTACCCTGCCTGACCACAAGGTGTCACTGTTGCTCCATGCGGGGAAATGCTCTGTGTATTACCCTGTGTGGCTACATGGTGTCACTGTTGCTCTATGCGTGAAATGCTCTGGGCATTACGGTGATGGAGTGGGGACTGTCTGTGTGGGGGATGGGAGAGCAGGGGGTGACTTTAGCTCAGAGGCCCCAACACCAGCTCCAGGGGCCCAACCCCTGAGCGCCCGAACCATAGCTCCAGGGGCCTAACCCTCGGGGGCCCCAACCCCAGCTCCAGGGGCTAACACTTGGGGTCCCCACCCCAGCTCCAGGGGCCCAACCCCTGTGTGCCCGAACCATAGCTCCAGGGGCCCAACCCCTGAGCGCCCGAACCATAGCTCCAGGAGCCTAACCCCTGGGGCCCTAACACCAGCACCAGGGGTCCAGCCCCTGGGAGCCCTAATACAAGCTCCAGGGGCCCAACCCCTGAGCGCACGAATCATAGCTCCAGGGGCCTAATCCCTGGGGGCCCCAAAACCAGCTCCAAGGGCCCAACCCCTGAGCGCCCGAACGATACCTCCAGGGGCCTAACCCCTGGGGGCCCCTACAACAACTCCAGAGGCCCAACCCCTGAGCGCCCGAACCATAGCTCCAGGGGCCTAACCCCTGGGGGCCCCCACCCCAGCTCCAGGGGCTCAACCCCTGGGGCCCTAGAGCCCAGCTCCAGGGGCCCAAACCCTGAGTGCCCGTACCACAGCTCCAGGGGCCTAACCCCTGGGGGCCCAAACCCCAGCTCCAGTGACCCAACCCCTGGGGGCCCCAACACCAGCTCCAGGGTTCCAACCCCTGAGTGCCCGAACCATAGCTCCAGGGGCCTAACCCCTGCGGGCTCCAACACCAGCTCCAGGGGCCCAACCCCTGAGTGCTCGAACAATACCTGCAGGGGCCTAACCCCTGGGGGCCCCAACACCAGCTCCAGGGGCCCAACCCCTCAGCGCCCGAACCATAGCTCCAGGGGTCTAACCCCCAGGTTTTCTAAAACCAGCTCCAGGGGTCCAACCCCTGAGAGCCCAAACCATAGCTGCAGGGGCCTAGCCCCTGGGGGCCCCCACCAAAGCTCCAACGGCCCAACTCCTGAGCGCCGGAACCATAGCTCAAGGGGCCTAATCCCTGGGGCCCCAACACCAGTTCCAGGGGCCCAACCCCTGGGGGCCCCAACACCAGCTCCAGGGGCCCAACCTCTGAGCGCCCGAACCATAGCTCCAGGGGCCTAACCCCCGGGGGCTAGAACCCCAGGTCTAGGGGCCAAACCCCTGGAGCCCTCGACCCCAGCTCCAGGGGCCCAACCCCTGAGCGACCGAACCATAGATCCAGGGGCCCAACCCCTGAGCGCCCGAACCACAGCTCCAGGGGCCTAACCCCAGGGGTCCCAACACCAGCTCCAGGGGCCGAACCCCTGAGCGCCCGAACCATAGTTCCAGGGGCCTAACCCCTGGGGCCACAACACCAGCTCCAGGGTTCCAACCCCTGAGCGCTCGAACAATACCTCCAGGGGCCTAACCCCTGGGGGCCCCAACACCAGCTCCAGGGGCCGAACCCCTGAGCGCCCAAAGCATAGCTCCAGGGGCCTAACCCCTGGGGGCCCCCACCCCAGCTCCAGGGGCTCAACCCCTGGGGCCCTAGAGCCCAGCTCCAGGGGCCCAAACCCTGAGTGCCCGTACCACAGCTCCAGGGGCCTAACCCCTGGGGGCCCAAACCCCAGCTCCAGCGACCCAACCCCTGGGGGCCCCAACACCAGCTCCAGGGTTCCAACCCCTGAGTGCCCGAACCATAGCTCCAGGGGCCTAACCCCTGCGGGCTCCAACATCAGCTCCAGGGGCCCAACCTCTCAGTGCTCAAACAAAACCTCCAGGGGCCTAACCCCTGGGGGCCCCAACACCAGCTCCAGGGGCCCAACCCCTCAGCGCCCGAACCATAGCTCCAGGGGTCTAACCCACAGGTTTTCTAAAACCAGCTCCAGGGGTCCAACCCCTGAGAGCCCGAACCATAGCTGCAGGGGCCTAGCCCCTGGGGGCCCCCACCAAAGCTCCAACGGCCCAACTCCTGAGCGCCGGAACCATAGCTCAAGGGGCCTAATCTCTGGGGCCCCAACACCAGCTCCAGGGGCCCAACCCCTGGGGGCCCCAACACCAGCTCCAAGGGCCCAACCTCTGAGCGCCCGAACCATAGCTCCAGGGGCCTAACCCCCGGGGGCCAGAACCCCAGGTCTAGGGGCCAAACCCCTGGAGCCCTCGACCCCAGCTCCAGGGGCCCAACCCCTGAGCGCCCGAACCATAGCTCCAGGGGCCCAACCCCTGAGTGCCCGAACCACAGCTCCAGGGGCCTAACCCCAGGGGTCCCAACACCAGCTCCAGGGGCCCAACCCCTGGGCGCCCCAACACCAGCTCCAGGGGCCGAACCCCTGAGCGCCCGAACCGTAGTTCCAGGGGCCTAACCCCTGGGGCCACAACACCAGCTCCAGGGGTCCAAGCCCTGGGGACCCTAACACCAGCTCCAGGGGCCCAACCCATGAGCGCCCGAACCATAGCTCCAGGGGCCTAATCCCTGGGGGACCCAAAACCAGCTCCAAGGGCCCAACCCCTGAGCACCCGAACGATACCTCCAGGAGCCTAACCCCTGGGGGCCGCAACACCAGCTCCAGGCGCCCAACCCCTGAGCGCCCGAACCATAACTCCAGGGGCCTAACCCCTGAGGGTGCTCTGCCCAGCTCCAGGGGCCCAACCCCTGAGCGCCCGAACCATAGCTCCAGGGGCCTAACCCCCGGTGCCCCAACCCCAGATCCAGGGGCCCAACCCCTGGGGGCCCGAACACCAGCCCCAGGGTTCCAACCCCTGAGCGCCCGAACCATAGCTCCAGGGGCCTAACCCCTGGGGGCTCCAACACCAGCTAAAGGGGCCCAACCCCTGAGCGCTCGAACAATACCTCCAGGGGCCTAACCCATGGGGGCACCAACACCAGCTCCAGAGGCCCAACCCCTCAGCGCACGAACCATAGCTCCAGGGGTCTAACCCCCGGGGGTTCCAAAACCAGCTCCAGGGGTCCAACCCCTGAGCGCCCGAACCATAGCTGCAGGGGCCTAAACCTTGGGGGCCCCCACCCCAGCTCCAACGGCACAACTCCTGAGCGCCGGAACCATAGCTCCAGGGGCCTAATCCCTGGGGCTCCAACACCAGCTCCAGGGGCCCAACCCTTGGGGGCCCCAACACCAGCTCCAGGGGCCCAACCCCTGAGACCCGAACCATTGCTAAAGGGGCCTAACCCCCGGGGGCCACAACCCCAGGTCCAGAGCCAAACCCGTGGAGCCCTCGACCCCAGCTCCAGGGGCCCAACCCCTGAGCGCCCGAACCATAGCTCCAGGGGCCCAACCCCTGAGCGCCCGAACCATAGCTCCAGGGGCCTAACCCCTGGGGCGCCAACAAAAGCTCCAGGGGCCCAACCCCTGGGGGCCCCAACACCAGCTCCAGGGGCCCAACCCCTGAGCGCCCGAACCATAGCTCCACGGGCCTAACCCCTGGGGCCCCAACACCAGTTCCAGGGCTTCAACCCCTGGGGGCCCTAACACCAGCTCCAGGGGCCCAACCCTTGAGCGCCCGAACCATAGCTCCAGGGGCCTAATCCCTGGGGGACCCAAAACCAGCTCCAAGGGCCCAACCCCTGAGCGCCCGAACCATACCTCCAGGGGCCTAACCCCTGGGGGCCCCAACCCCAGCTCCAGGGGCCCAGCCCCTGGGGGACCCAACACCAGCTCCAGGGGCCCAAACCCTGAGCGCCCGATCCATAGCTCCAGGGGCCTAACCCCCGGAGGCCCCAACCCCAGCTCCAGGGGCCCAACCCCGGGGGCCACAACACGAGCTCCAGGGTTGCAACCCCTGAGCGCCCGAACCATAGCTCCAGGGGCCTAACCCCTGGGGGCGCCAACACCAGCTCCAGGGGCCCAACCTCTGAGCGCTCGAACAATACCTCCAGGGGCCTAACCCCTAGGGGCTCCAACACCAGCTCCAGGGGCCCAACCCCTGATCACTTGAACCATAGCTCCAGGGGCCTAACCCCTGGGGCCCCAAGACCAGCTCCAGGGGCCCAGCCCCTGGGGTCCCCAACACCAGTAAAGGGTCCCAACCCCAGAGCGTCCGAACAATACCTCCAGGGGCCTAACCCCTGTGGGCCCCAACCCCAGATCCAGGGGTCCAACCCCTGAGCGCCGGAACCATAGCTCCAGGGGCCTAACCCCTGGGGGCCTCAACCCCAGCCCCACGAGCCCAACCCCTGGGGGCCCCAACATCAGCTCCAGGGGCCCAACCCCTGAGCGCCCGAACCATCGCTCAAGGGGCCCAACCCCTGAGCGCCCAAACCATAGCTCCAGGGGCCTAACCCCTGGGGCCCCAACACCAGCTCCAGGAGTCCAACCCCTGGGGGCCCTAACACCAGCTCCAGGGGCCCAACCCCTGAGCGCCCGAACCATAGCTCCAGGGGCCTAATCCCTGGGGGTCCCAAAACCAGCTCCAAGGGCCAAACCCCTGAGCGCCCGAACGACACCTCCAGAGGCCTAACCCCTGGGGGCCCCAACACCAGCTCCAGGGGCCCAATCCCTGAGCGCCCGAACCATAGCTCCAGGGGCCTAACGCCTGGGGGCCCCAACCACAGCTCCAGGTGCCCAAACCCTGGGGGCCCCACCAACAGCTCCAGGGGCCCAACCCCTGAGCGCCCGAACCATAGCTCCAGGGGCCCAACCCCTGAGCGACGAACCATAGCTCCAGAGGCCTAACGCCTGGGGGCCCCAACCACAGCTCCAGGTGCCCAAACCCTGGGGGCCCCACCAACAGCTCCAGGGGCCCAACCCCTCAGCGCCCGAACCATAGCTCCAGGGGTCTAACCCCCAGGTTTTCTAAAACCAGCTCCAGGGGTCCAACCCCTGAGAGCCCAAACCATAGCTGCAGGGGCCTAGCCCCTGGGGGCCCCCACCAAAGCTCCAACGGCCCAACTCCTGAGCGCCGGAACCATAGCTCAAGGGGCCTAATCCCTGGGGCCCCAACACCAGTTCCAGGGGCCCAACCCCTGGGGGCCCCAACACCAGCTCCAGGGGCCCAACCTCTGAGCGCCCGAACCATAGCTCCAGGGGCCTAACCCCCGGGGGCTAGAACCCCAGGTCTAGGGGCCAAACCCCTGGAGCCCTCGACCCCAGCTCCAGGGGCCCAACCCCTGAGCGCCCGAACCATAGCTCCAGGGGCCCAACCCCTGAGCGCCCGAACCACAGCTCCAGGGGCCTAACCCCAGGGGTCCCAACACCAGCTCCAGGGGCCGAACCCCTGAGCGCCCGAACCATAGTTCCAGGGGCCTAACCCCTGGGGCCACAACACCAGCTCCAGGGTTCCAACCCCTGAGCGCTCGAACAATACCTCCAGGGGCCTAACCCCTGGGGGCCCCAACACCAGCTCCAGGGGCCGAACCCCTGAGCGCCCAAAGCATAGCTCCAGGGGCCTAACCCCTGGGGGCCCCCACCCCAGCTCCAGGGGCTCAACCCCTGGGGCCCTAGAGCCCAGCTCCAGGGGCCCAAACCCTGAGTGCCCGTACCACAGCTCCAGGGGCCTAACCCCTGGGGGCCCAAACCCCAGCTCCAGCGAACCAACCCCTGGGGGCCCCAACACCAGCTCCAGGGTTCCAACCCCTGAGTGCCCGAACCATAGCTCCAGGGGCCTAACCCCTGCGGGCTCCAACACCAGCTCCAGGGGCCCAACCTCTGAGTGCTCAAACAAAACCTCCAGGGGCCTAACCCCTGGGGGCCCCAACACCAGCTCCAGGGGCCCAACCCCTCAGCGCCCGAACCATAGCTCCAGGGGTCTAACCCACAGGTTTTCTAAAACCAGCTCCAGGGGTCCAACCCCTGAGAGCCCGAACCATAGCTGCAGGGGCCTAGCCCCTGGGGGCCCCCACCAAAGCTCCAACGGCCCAACTCCTGAGCGCCGGAACCATAGCTCAAGGGGCCTAATCTCTGGGGCCCCAACACCAGCTCCAGGGGCCCAACCCCTGGGGGCCCCAACACCAGCTCCAAGGGCCCAACCTCTGAGCGCCCGAACCATAGCTCCAGGGGCCTAACCCCCGGGGGCCAGAACCCCAGGTCTAGGGGCCAAACCCCTGGAGCCCTCGACCCCAGCTCCAGGGGCCCAACCCCTGAGCGCCCGAACCATAGCTCCAGGGGCCCAACCCCTGAGTGCCCGAACCACAGCTCCAGGGGCCTAACCCCAGGGGTCCCAACACCAGCTCCAGGGGCCCAACCCCTGGGCGCCCCAACACTAGCTCCAGGGGCCGAACCCCTGAGCGCCCGAACCGTAGTTCCAGGGGCCTAACCCCTGGGGCCACAACACCAGCTCCAGGGGTCCAAGCCCTGGGGACCCTAACACCAGCTCCAGGGGCCCAACCCATGAGCGCCCGAACCATAGCTCCAGGGGCCTAATCCCTGGGGGCCCCAAAACCAGCTCCAAGGGCCCAACCCCTGAGCACCCGAACGATACCTCCAGGAGCCTAACCCCTGGGGGCCGCAACACCAGCTCCAGGCGCCCAACCCCTGAGCGCCCGAACCATAACTCCAGGGGCCTAACCCCTGAGGGTGCTCTGCCCAGCTCCAGGGGCCCAACCCCTGAGCGCCCGAACCATAGCTCCAGGGGCCTAACCCCCGGTGCCCCAACCCCAGATCCAGGGGCCCAACCCCTGGGGGCCCGAACACCAGCCCCAGGGTTCCAACCCCTGAGCGCCCGAACCATAGCTCCAGGGGCCTAACCCCTGGGGGCTCCAACACCAGCTAAAGGGGCCCAACCCCTGAGCGCTCGAACAATACCTCCAGGGGCCTAACCCATGGGGGCACCAACACCAGCTCCAGAGGCCCAACCCCTCAGCGCACGAACCATAGCTCCAGGGGTCTAACCCCCGGGGGTTCCAAAACCAGCTCCAGGGGTCCAACCCCTGAGCGCCCGAACCATAGCTGCAGGGGCCTAAACCTTGGGGGCCCCCACCCCAGCTCCAACGGCACAACTCCTGAGCGCCGGAACCATAGCTCCAGGGGCCTAATCCCTGGGGCTCCAACACCAGCTCCAGGGGCCCAACCCTTGGGGGCCCCAACACCAGCTCCAGGGGCCCAACCCCTGAGACCCGAACCATTGCTAAAGGGGCCTAACCCCCGGGGGCCACAACCCCAGGTCCAGAGCCAAACCTGTGGAGCCCTCGACCCCAGCTCCAGGGGCCCAACCCCTGAGCGCCCGAACCATAGCTCCAGGGGCCCAACCCCTGAGCGCCCGAACCATAGCTCCAGGGGCCTAACCCCTGGGGCGCCAACAAAAGCTCCAGGGGCCCAACCCCTGGGGGCCCCAACACCAGCTCCAGGGGCCCAACCCCTGAGCGCCCGAACCATAGCTCCACGGGCCTAACCCCTGGGGCCCCAACACCAGTTCCAGGGCTTCAACCCCTGGGGGCCCTAACACCAGCTCCAGGGGCCCAACCCCTGAGCGCCCGAACCATAGCTCCAGGGGCCTAATCCCTGGGGGACCCAAAACCAGCTCCAAGGGCCCAACCCCTGAGCGCCCGAACCATACCTCCAGGGGCCTAACCCCTGGGGGCCCCAACCCCAGCTCCAGGGGCCCAGCCCCTGGGGGACCCAACACCAGCTCCAGGGACCCAAACCCTGAGCGCCCGATCCATAGCTCCAGGGGCCTAACCCCCGGAGGCCCCAACCCCAGCTCCAGGGGCCCAACCCCGGCGGCCACAACACGAGCTCCAGGGTTGCAACCCCTGAGCGCCCGAACCATAGCTCCAGGGGCCTAACCCCTGGGGGCGCCAACACCAGCTCCAGGGGCCCAACCTCTGAGCGCTCGAACAATACCTCCAGGGGCCTAACCCCTAGGGGCCCCAACACCAGCTCCAGGGGCCCAACCCCTGATCACTCGAACCATAGCTCCAGGGGCCTAACCCCTGGGGCCCCAAGACCAGCTCCAGGGGCCCAGCCCCTGGGGTCCCCAACACCAGTAAAGGGTCCCAAACCCAGAGCGTCCGAACAATACCTCCAGGGGCCTAACCCCTGTGGGCCCCAACCCCAGCTCCAGGGGTCCAACCCCTGAGCGCCGGAACCATAGCTCCAGGGGCCTAACCCCTGGGGGCCTCAACCCCAGCCCCACGAGCCCAACCCCTGGGGGCCCCAACATCAGCTCCAGGGGCCCAACCCCTGAGCGCCCGAACCATCGCTCAAGGGGCCCAACCCCTGAGCGCCCAAACCATAGCTCCAGGGGCCTAACCCCTGGGGCCCCAACACCAGCTCCAGGAGTCCAACCCCTGGGGGCCCTAACACCAGCTCCAGGGGCCCAACCCCTGAGCGCCCGAACCATAGCTCCAGGGGCCTAATCCCTGGGGGTCCCAAAACCAGCTCCAAGGGCCAAACCCCTGAGCGCCCGAACGACACCTCCAGGGGCCTAAACCCTGGGGGCCCCAACACCAGCTCCAGGGGCCCAATCCCTGAGCGCCCGAACCATAGCTCCAGGGGCCTAACGCCTGGGGGCCCCAACCACAGCTCCAGGTGCCCAAACCCTGGGGGCCCCACCAACAGCTCCAGGGGCCCAACCCCTGAGCGCCCGAACCATAGCTCCAGGGGCCCAACCCCTGAGCGACGAACCATAGCTCCAGAGGCCTAACGCCTGGGGCCCCAACACCAGCTCCAGGGGCCCAACCCCTGGGGGCCCTAACAAAGGCTCCAGGGGCCCAACCCCTCAGCGCCCGAACCATAGCTCCAGGGGACTAACCCCTGGGGCCCCAACACCAGCTCCAGGGGCCCAACCCCTGGGGGCCAAAACAAGAGCTCCAGGGGCCCAGCCCCTCAGCGCCTGAACCATAGCTCCACTGGTCTAACCCCTGGGGGCTCCAACCCCAGCTCCAGGGGTCCAACCCCTGAGCACCCGAACCATAGCTGCAGGGGCCTAAACCCTGGGGGCCCCCACCCCAGCTCCAACGGCCCAACCCGTGAGCGCCGGAACCATAGCTCCAGGGGCCTAACCCCTGGGGGCCCCAACCCCAGCCCCACGAGCCCAACCCCTGGGCGCCCCAACACCAGCTCCAGGGGCCCAACCCCTGAGCGCCCGAACCATCGCTCGAGGGGCCCAACCCCTGAACGCCCGAACCATAGCTCCAGGGGCCTAACCCCTGGGGCCCCAACACCAGCTCCAGCGGTCCAACCCCTGGGGGACCTAACACCAGCTCCAGGGGCCCAACTACTGAGCGCCCGAACCATAGCTCCAGGTGCCTAATCCCTGGGGGCCCCAAAACCAGCTCCAAGGGCCCAACCCCTGAGCGCCCGAACCATAGCTCCAGGGGCCCAACCCCTGAGCGACGAACCATAGCTCTAGAGGCCTAACCCCTCGGGCCGCAACACCAGCTCCAGGAGCCCAACCCCTGGGGGCCCCAACACCAGCTCTAGGGGCCCAGCCCCTGAGCGCCCGAACCATAGCTCCAGAGGCATAACTCCTAGGGGCCCTAACCCCAGCTGCAGGGGCCCAACCCCTAGGGCCCTCGACCCCAGCTCCAGGGGCCCAACCCCTGGGGGCCCCAACACCAGCTCCAGGGGCCCAACCCCAGAGCGCCCTAACCATAGCTCCAGGGGCCCAACCCCTGGTGGCCTCAACACCAGCTCCAGGGGCCCAACCCCTCAGCGCCAGAACCATAGCTCAAGGGGCCTACTCTCTGGGGCCCCAACACCAGCTCCAGGGGCCCAACCCCTGGGGTCCCCAACACCAGCTCCAGGGTCCAAACCCCTGAGCGCCCGAACCATAGCTCCAGGGGCCTATCCCCCGGGGGCCACAACCCCAGCTCCAGGGGCCCAACCCCTGAGCGCCCGAACCATAGCTCCAGGGACCCAACCCCTGAGTACCCGAACCATAGCTCCAGGGGCCTAACCCCTAGGCCCCAACACCAGCTCCAGGGGCCCAGCCCCTGGGGGCTCCAACACCAGCTCCAGGGGCCCAACCCCTGAGCGCCCGAACCATAGCTCCAGGGGCCTAACCCCTGGGGCCCCAACACCAGCTCCAGGGGTCCAACCCCTGGGGGCCCTAATACAAGCTCCAGGGGCCAAACCCCTGAGCGCCCGAACCATAGCTCCAGGGGCCTAACACCTGGGGGCCCCAACACCAGCTCCAGGGGCCCATCCTCTGAGCGCCCGAAGCATAGCTCCAGGAGCCTAACCCCTGGGGGCCGCCACCCCAGCTCCGGGGGCCCAACCCCTGGGGCCCTAGACCCCAGCTCCAGGGGCCCAACCCCTGAGCGCCAGTACCACAGCTCCAGGGGCCTAACCCCTGGCGGCCCAAACCCCAGCTCCAGCGGCCCAACCCCTGGGGTCCCCAACACCAGCTCCAGGGTTCCAAACCCTGAGCGCCCGAACCATAGCTCCAGGGCCCTAACCCCTGGGGGCTCCAACACCAGATCCAGGGGCCCAACCCCTGAGCGCTCGAACAATACCTCCAGGGGCCTAACCCCTGGGGGCCCCAACACCAGCTCCAGGGGCCCAACCCCTCAGCGCCCGAACCATAGCTGCAGGGGCCCAACCCCTGGGGGCCCCAACACCAGCTCCATTGGCCCAACCCTGAGCGCCCGAACCATAGCTCCAGGGGCCTAACCCCTAGGGCCCCAACACCAGCTCCAGGGCTCCAAGGGGTTAGGCCAAGGGGTTAGGCACCTGGAGCTGTGGTACTGGCGCTCTGGGGTTGGGCCCCTGGAGCTATGGTTGGGACCCCCGGGGGTTAGGCCCCTCAGCGCCCGAACCATAGCTGCAGGGGCCTAACCCCTGGGGGCCCTAATACAAGCTCCAGGGGCCCAAACCCTGAGCGCCCGAACCATAGCTCCAGGGTCCTAATCCCTGGGGGCCCCAAAACCAGCTCCAAGGGCCCAACCCCTGAGCGCCCCAACGATACCTCCAGGGGCCTAACCCCTGGGGGCCCCAACACCAGCTCCAGGGGCCGAACCCCTGAGCGCCCGAAGCATAGCTGCAGGGGCCTAACCCCTGGGGGCCTCCACCCCAGCTCAAGGGGCCCAACCCCTGAGGCCCTAGACCCCAGCTCCAGGGGCCCAACCCCTGAGCGCCCGTACCACAGCTCCAGGGGCCTAACCCCTGGGGGCCCAAACCCCAGCTCCAGCGACCCAACCCCTGGGGGCCCCAACACCAGCTCCAGGGTTCCAACCCCTGAGTGCCCGAACCATAGCTCCAGGGGCCTAACCCCTGCGGGCTCCAACACCAGCTCCAGGGGCCCAACCCCTGAGCGCTCGAACAATAAATCCAGGGGCCTAACCCCTGGGGGCCCCAACACCAGCTCCAGGGGCCCAACCCCTCAGCGCCCGAACCATAGCTCCAGGGGTCTAACCCACAGGTTTTCTAAAGCCAGCTCCAGGGGTCCAACCCCTGAGAGCCCGAACCATAGCTGCAGGGGCCTAACCCCTGGGGGCCCCCACCAAAGCTCCAAAGGCCCAACTCCTGAGCGCCGGAACCATAGCTCAAGGGGCCTAATCCCTGGGGCCCCAACACCAGCTCCAGGGGCCCAACCCCTGGGGGCCCCAACACCAGCTCCAGGGGCCCAACCCCTGAGCGCCCGAACCATAGCTCCAGGGGCCCAACCCCTGAGCGCCCGAACCACAGCTCCAGGGGCCTAACCCCTGGGGTCCCAACACCAGCTCCAGGGGCCCAACCCCTGGGCGCCCCAACACCAGCTCCAGGGGCCGAACCCCTGAGCGCCCGAACCATAGTTCCAGGGGCCTAACCCCTGGGGCCACAACACCAGCTCCAGGGGTCCAAGCCCTGGGGACCCTAACACCAGCTCCAGGGGCCCAACCCATGAGCTCCCGAACCATAGCTCCAGGGGCCTAATCCCTGGGGGCCCCAAAACCAGCTCCAAAGGCCCAACCCCTGAGCACCCGAACGATACCTCCAGGAGCCTAACCCCTGGGGGCCGCAACACCAGCTCCAGGGGCCCAACCCCTGAGCGTTCGAACCATAACTCCAGGGGCCTAACCCCTGAGGGTGCTCAGCCCAGCTCCAGGGGCCTAACCCCTGGGGCCCTAGACCCCAGCTCCAGGGGCCCAACCCCTGAGCACCCGTACCACAGCTCCAGAGGCCAAACCCCTGGGGGCCCAAACCCCAGGTCCAGCGGCCCAACCCCTGGGGGCCCCAACACCAGCTCCAGGGGCCCAACCCCTGAGAGCCCGAACCATAGCTCCAGGGTCCTAACCCCTGGGGCCCCAACACCAGCTCCAGGAGCCCAACCCCTTGGGGCCCCAACACCAGCTCCAGGGGCCCAACCCCTCAGCGCCCTAACCATAGCTCCAGGGGCACAACCCCTGGGGGCCCCAACACCAGCTCCAGGGGCCCAACCCCTGAGCGCCCGAACCATAGCTCCAGGGGCCTAACCCCTGGGGCCACAACACCAGCTCCAGGGGTCCAAGCCCTGGGGGCCCTAACACCAGCTCCAGGGGCCCAACCCCTGAGCGCCCGAACCATAGCTTGAGGGGCCTAATCCCTGGGGGCCCCAAAACCAGCTCCAAGGGCCCAACCTCTGAGCACCCGAACAATACCTCTAGAATCCTAACCCCTGGGGGCCCCAACACCAGCTCCAGGGGCCCAACCCCTGAGCGCCCGAACCATAACTCCAGGGGCCTAACCCCTGGGGGGGCCAACCCCAGCTCCAGGGGCCCAACCCCTGGGGCCCTAGACAACAGCTCCACGGGCCCAACCCCTGAGCGCCCGTACCACAGCTCCAGGGGCCTAACCCCTGGGGGCCCAAAAACCAGCTCCAGCGGCCCAACCCCTGGGGGCCCCAACACCAGCTCAAGGGTTCCAACCCCTGAGCGCTCGAAAAATACGTCCAGGGGCCTAACCCCTGAGGGCCCCAACACCAGCTCCAGGGGCCCAACCCCTCAGCGCCCGAACCATAGCTGCATGGGCCTAACCCCTGGGGGCCCCCGCCCCAGCTCCAACGGCCCAACAACTGAGCGCCGGAACCATAGCTCCAGGGGCCTAATCCCTGGGGCCCCAACACCAGCTCCAGGGGCCCAACCCCTGAGCTCCCAAACCATAGCTCCAGGGGCCTAACCCCCGGGGGCCAGAACCCCAGGTCTAGGGGCCAAACCCCTGGAGCCCTCGACCCCAGCTCAAGGGGCCTAACCCCTGAGCGCCCGAACCATAGCTCCAGGGCCCCAACCACTGAGCCCCCGAACCATAGTTCCAGGGGCCTATCCCCTGGGGCCCCAACACCAGCTCCAGGGGTCCAAGCCCTGGGGGCCCTAACACCAGCTCCAGGGGCCCAACCCCTGAGCGCCCGAACCATAGCTCCAGGGGCCTAATCCCTGGGGCCCCAACACCAGCTCCAGGGGCCCAACCCCTGAGCGCCCGAACCATAACTCCAGGGGCCTAAACCCTGGGGGGGCTCACCCCAGCTCCAGGGGCCCAGCCTCTGGGGCCCTAGACCCCAGCTCCACGGGCCCAACCCCTGAGCGCCCGTACCACAGCTCCAGAGGCCAAACCCCTGGGGGCCCAAACCCCAGCTCCAGCGGCCCAACCCCTGGGGGCCCCAACACGAGCTCCAGGGGCCCAACCCCTGAGAGCCCGAACCATAGCTCCAGGGTCCTAACCCCTGGGGCCCCAACACCAGCTCCAGGAGCCCAACCCCTTGGGGTCCCAACACCAGCTCCAGGGGCCCAACCCCTCAGCGCCCTAACCTTAGCTCCAGGGGCCCAACCCCTGGGCGCCCCAACACCAGCTCCAGGGGACCTACCCCTGGGGGCCCCAACACCAGCTCCAGGGTCCCAACCCCTGAGCTCCCGAACCATAGCTCCAGGGGCCTAATCCCTGGGGGCCCAACACCAGCTCCAAGGACCCAACCCCTGGGGGCCCCAACACCAGCTCCAGGGTCCCAACCCCTGAGCGCCCGAACCATAGCTGCAGGGGCCTAACCCCCGGGGGCCCCAACCACAGCTCCAGGGGCCCAACCCCTGGGGCCCTCGACCCCAGCTCCAGGGGCCCAACCCCAGAGCGCCGGTACCACAGCTCCAGGGGCCTAACCCCTGGGGGCCCAAACCCCAGCTCCAGCGGCCCAACCCCTGGGGGCTCCAAAACCAGCTCCAGGGGCGCAAACCCTGGGGGCCCCAACACCAGCTCCAGGGGCCCAACCCCAGAGCGCCCTAACCATAGCTACAGGGGCTCAACCCCTGGTGGCCCCAACACCAGCTCCAGGGGCCCAACCCCTCAGCGCCAGAACCATAGCTCAAGGGGCCTAACCCTTGGGGCCCCAACACCAGCTCCAGGAGCCCAACCCCTTGGGGCCCCAACACCAGCTCCAGGGGCCCAACCCCTCAGCGCCCTAACCATAGCTCCAGGGGCCCAACCCCTGGGGGCCCCAACACCAGCTCCAGGGTCCCAATCCCTGAGCGCTCGAACAATACCTCCAGGGGCCTAACCCCTGGGGGCCCCAACACCAGCTCCAGGGGCCCAACCCCTCAGCGCCCGAACCATAGCTGCATGGGCCTAACCCCTGGGGGCCCCCGCCCCAGCTCCAACGGCCCAACAGCTGAGCGCCGGAACCATTGCTCCAGGGGCCTAATCCCTGGGGCCCCAACACCAGCTACAGGGGCCCAACCCCTGGGGGCCCCAACACCAGCTCCAGGGGCCCAACCCCTGAGCGCCCGAACCATAGCTCCAGGGGCCTAACCCCCGGGGGCCACAACCCCAGGTCTAGGGGCCAAACCCCTGGAGCCCTCGACCCCAGCTCCAAGGGCCCAACCCCTGAGCGCCCGAACCATAGCTCCAGGGGCCCAACCCCTGAGCCCCCGAACCATAGTTCCAGGGGCCTAACCCCCGGGGCCCCAACACCAGCTCCAGGGGCCCAACCCCTGGGGGCCCCAACACCAGCTCCAGGGGCCCAACCCCTGAGCGCCCGAACCATAGCTCCAGCGGCCTAACCCCTGGGGCCCCAACACCAGCTCCAGGGGTCCAAGCCCTGGGGGCCCTAACACCAGCTCCAGGGGCCCAACTCCTGAGCGCCCGAACCATAGCTCCAGGGGCCTAATCCCTGGGGCCCCCAAAACCAGCTCCAAGGGCCCAACCCCTGAGCACCCGAACGATACCTCCAGGAGCCTAACCGCTGGAGGCCGCAACACCAGCTCCAGGGGCTCAACCCCTGAGCGCCCGAACCATAACTCCAGGGGCCTAACCCCTGGGGGGGCTTACCCCAGCTCCAGGGGCCCAACCTCTGGGGCCCTAGACCCTATGATACGGGATAGAGCTATGATACGGGCGCTCAGGGTTTGGGCCCCTGGAGCTGGGGTCGAGGGCCCCAGATGTTGGGCCCCTTTAGCTGGGGTGGGGGCCCCCAGGGGTTAGGCCCCTGGAGCTATGGTTCGGGCGCTCAGGAGTTGGGCCCCTGGAGCTGGTGTTGGGTCCCCCAGGCGTTAGGCCCCTGGAGGTATCGTTCGGACGCTCAGGGGTTGGGCCCTTGGAGCTGGTTTTGGGGTCCCCAGGGATTAGGCCCCTGGAGCTATGGTTCGGGTGCTCAGGGGTTGGGCCCCTGGAGCTGGTGTTATGGCCCCGAGGGGTTGGACCCCTGGAGCTGGTGTTGGGGCCCCACGGGTTAGGCGCCTGGAGCTATGGCTCGGGCGCTCAGGGGTTGGGCCCCTGGAGCTGGTGTTGAGGCCCCCAGGGGTTGGGCCCCTGGAGCTGGTGTTGGGGCCACAGGGGTTAGGCCCCTGGAGCTATGGTTCGGGCGCTCAGGGGTTGGGCCCCTGGAGCTATGGTTCGGGCGCTCAGGGGTTGGGCCCCTGGAGCTGGTGTTGGGTCCCCGAGGGGTTAGGCCCCTGTAGCTATGTTTCGAGTGCTCAGGGGTTGGGTACCTAGAGCTGATGTTGGGGCCCCCAGGGGTTAGGCCCCGGGAGGTATTGTTCAAGCGCTCAGGGGTTGGGCACCTGAAGCTGGTGTTAGGGCCCCCACGGGTTGGACCCCTGGAGCTGGTGTTGTGGCCCCAGGGGTTAGGCCCCTGGAGCTATGGTTCGGGCGCTCAGGGGTTGCAACCCTGCAGCTGGTGTTGGGGCCCCCAGGGGTTGGGCCCCTGGAGCTGGGGTTGGGGCCCCCGGGGTTAGGCCCCTGGAGCTATGGTTCGGGCGCTCCGGGGTAGGGCCCGAGGAGCTGGTGTTGGGGCCCCCAGGGATAAGGCCCCTGGACGTATTGTTCGGGCGCTCAGGGGTTGGGTCCTTGGAGCTGGTGTTGTGCCACCAGGGATTAGGCCCCTGGAGCTATGGTTCGGGCGCTCAGGGGTTGGGACCCTGGAGCTGGTGTTGGAGCCCCCAGGGGTTGGGCCCCTGGAGCTGGTGTTGGCGCCCCAGGGATTAGGCCCCTGGAGCTATGGTTCGGGCACTCAGGGGTTGGGTCCCTGGAGCTGGTGGTGGGGCCCCCAGGGTTTGAGCCCCTGGAGCTGTGGTTGGGGCCCCCAGGTGTTAGGCCCCTGGAGCTATGGTTCCGGCGCTCAGGGGTTGGGCCGTTGGAGCTTGGGTGGGGGCCCCCAGGGGTTAGGCCCCTGCAGCTATGGTTCGGGCGCTCAGGGGTTGGACCCCTGGAGCTGGGGTTGGAGCCCCCGGGGGTTAGACCCCTGGAGCTATGGTTCGGGCGCTCAGGGGTTGGGCCCCTGGAGCTATGGTTCGGGCGCTCAGGGGTTGGGCCCCTGGAGCTGGTGTTGGGTCCCCGAGGGGTTAGGCCCCTGTAGCTATGTTTCGAGTGCTCAGGGGTTGGGTACCTAGAGCTGATGTTGGGGCCCCCAGGGGTTAGGCCCCGGGAGGTATTGTTCAAGCGCTCAGGGGTTGGGCACCTGAAGCTGGTGTTAGGGCCCCCACGGGTTGGACCCCTGGAGCTGGTGTTGTGGCCCCAGGGGTTAGGCCCCTGGAGCTATGGTTCGGGCGCTCAGGGGTTGCAACCCTGCAGCTGCTGTTGGGGCCCCCAGGGGTTGGGCCCCTGGAGCTGGGGTTGGGGCCCCCGGGGTTAGGCCCCTGGAGCTATGGTTCGGGCGCTCCGGGGTAGGGCCCGAGGAGCTGGTGTTGGGGCCCCCAGGGATAAGGCCCCTGGACGTATTGTTCGGGCGCTCAGGGGTTGGGTCCTTGGAGCTGGTGTTGTGCCACCAGGGATTAGGCCCCTGGAGCTATGGTTCGGGCGCTCAGGGGTTGGGACCCTGGAGCTGGTGTTGGAGCCCCCAGGGGTTGGGCCCCTGGAGCTGGTGTTGGGGCCCCAGGGATTAGGCCCCTGGAGCTATGGTTTGGGCACTCAGGGGTTGGGTCCCTGGAGCTGGTGGTGGGGCCCCCAGGGTTTGAGCCCCTGGAGCTGTGGTTGGGGCCCCCAGGTGTTAGGCCCCTGGAGCTATGGTTCCGGCGCTCAGGGGTTGGGCCGTTGGAGCTTGGGTGGGGGCCCCCAGGGGTTAGGCCCCTGCAGCTATGGTTCGGGCGCTCAGGGGTTGGACCCCTGGAGCTGGGGTTGGAGCCCCCGGGGGTTAGACCCCTGGAGCTATGGTTCGGGCGCTGAGGGCTTGGGCCCCTGGAGCTGGTGTTGGGGCCCCCAGGGGTTAGGCCCTTGGAGCTGGTTTTGGGGTCCCCAGGGATTAGGCCCCTGGAGCTATGGTTTGGGCGCTCCGGGGTTGGGCCCCTGGAGCTGGTGTTATGGCCCCGAGGGGTTGGACCCCTGGAGCTGGTGTTGGGGCCCCAGGGGTTAGGACCCTGGAGCTATGGTTCGGGTGCTCAGGGGTTGGGCCCCTGGAGCTGGTGTTGGGGCCCCCAGGGGTTCGGTCCCTGCAGCTCGTGTTGGGGCCCCAGGGGTTAGGCCCCTGGAGCTATGGTTCGGGCGCTCAGGGGTTGGGCACCTGGAGCTGGGGTCGAGGGCTCCAGGGGTTTGGCCCCTGGACCTTGGGTTGGGGCCCCCACGGGTTAGGACCCTGCAGCTGTGGTTCGGGCGCTCAGAGGTTGGACCCCTGGAGCTGGTGTTGGGGCCCACAGGGGTTAGGCCTCTGGAGGTATTGTTCGGGCGCTCTGGGGTTTTGCCCCTGGAGCTGGTGTTGGGACCCCCAGGGCTTAGACCCCTGGAGGGATCGTTCGGGTTCTCAGGGGTTAGGCCCTTGGAGCTGGTGTTGAGTCCCCCAGGGATTAGGCCCCTGGAGCTATGGTTCGGGTGCACAGGGGTTGGGCTCCTGGAGCTGGTGTTGGGGCCCCTGACCTAAAGTCATCCCCTGCTCTCCCATCCCCCGCACAGACAGTCCCCACTCCATCACAGTAATGCCCAGAGCATTTCACGCATGGAGCAACAGTAACACTGTGTGGCCTTGCACAGTAATGCCCAGAGCTTTTGCTGCATGGAGCAAGAGTGACACCGTGTGACCACATAGGGTAATGCACAGAGCATTTCCCCGCATGGAGCAACAGTGACATCATGTAGCCACACAGGGTAATACACAGAGCATTTCCCCGCATGGAGCAACAGTGACACCTTGTGGTCACGCAGGGTAATGCACAGAGCATTTCCTGCATGGAGCTATGGTTCGGGAGCTCTGGGGTTCGGCCCCTGGAGCTGGTGTTGGGGCTCCCAGGGGTTTTGCCCCTGGAGCTGGTGTTGGGGCCCCAGGGGTTAGGCCCCTGGCGCTATGGTTCGGGCACTCAGGGGTTGGGCCGTTGGAGCTTGGGTGGGGGCCCCCAGGGGTTAGGCCCCTGCAGCTATGGTTCGGGCGCTCAGGGGTTGGACCCCTGGAGCTGGGGTTGGAGCCCCCGGGGGTTAGACCCCTGGAGCTATGGTTCGGGCGCTCAGGGGTTGGGCCCCTGGAGCTATGGTTCGGGCGCTCAGGGGTTGGGCCCCTGGAGCTGGTGTTGGGTCCCCGAGGGGTTAGGCCCCTGTAGCTATGTTTCGAGTGCTCAGGGGTTGGGTACCTAGAGCTGATGTTGGGGCCCCCAGGGGTTAGGCCCCGGGAGGTATTGTTCAAGCGCTCAGGGGTTGGGCACCTGAAGCTGGTGTTAGGGCCCCCACGGGTTGGACCCCTGGAGCTGGTGTTGTGGCCCCAGGGGTTAGGCCCCTGGAGCTATGGTTCGGGCGCTCAGGGGTTGCAACCCTGCAGCTGCTGTTGGGGCCCCCAGGGGTTGGGCCCCTGGAGCTGGGGTTGGGGCCCCCGGGGTTAGGCCCCTGGAGCTATGGTTCGGGCGCTCCGGGGTAGGGCCCGAGGAGCTGGTGTTGGGGCCCCCAGGGATAAGGCCCCTGGACGTATTGTTCGGGCGCTCAGGGGTTGGGTCCTTGGAGCTGGTGTTGTGCCACCAGGGATTAGGCCCCTGGAGCTATGGTTCGGGCGCTCAGGGGTTGGGACCCTGGAGCTGGTGTTGGAGCCCCCAGGGGTTGGGCCCCTGGAGCTGGTGTTGGGGCCCCAGGGATTAGGCCCCTGGAGCTATGGTTCGGGCACTCAGGGGTTGGGTCCCTGGAGCTGGTGGTGGGGCCCCCAGGGTTTGAGCCCCTGGAGCTGTGGTTGGGGCCCCCAGGTGTTAGGCCCCTGGAGCTATGGTTCCGGCGCTCAGGGGTTGGGCCGTTGGAGCTTGGGTGGGGGCCCCCAGGGGTTAGGCCCCTGCAGCTATGGTTCGGGCGCTCAGGGGTTGGACCCCTGGAGCTGGGGTTGGAGCCCCCGGGGGTTAGACCCCTGGAGCTATGGTTCGGGCGCTGAGGGCTTGGGCCCCAGGAGCTGGTGTTGGGGCCCCCAGGGGTTGGGCCCTTGGAGCTGGTTTTGGGGTCCCCAGGGATTAGGCCCCTGGAGCTATGGTTTGGGCGCTCAGGGGTTGGGCCCCTGGAGCTGGTGTTATGGCCCCGAGGGGTTGGACCCCTGGAGCTGGTGTTGGGGCCCCAGGGGTTAGGACCCTGGAGCTATGGTTCGGGTGCTCAGGGGTTGGGCCCCTGGAGCTGGTGTTGGGGCCCCCAGGGGTTCGGTCCCTGCAGCTCGTGTTGGGGCCCCAGGGGTTAGGCCCCTGGAGCTATGGTTCGGGCGCTCAGGGGTTGGGCACCTGGAGCTGGGGTCGAGGGCTCCAGGGGTTTGGCCCCTGGACCTTGGGTTGGGGCCCCCACGGGTTAGGACCCTGCAGCTTTGGTTCGGGCGCTCAGAGGTTGGACCCCTGGAGCTGGTGTTGGGGCCCACAGGGGTTAGGCCTCTGGAGGTATTGTTCGGGCGCTCTGGGGTTTTGCCCCTGGAGCTGGTGTTGGGACCCCCAGGGCTTAGACCCCTGGAGGGATCGTTCGGGTTCTCAGGGGTTAGGCCCTTGGAGCTGGTGTTGAGTCCCCCAGGGATTAGGCCCCTGGAGCTATGGTTCGGGTGCACAGGGGTTGGGCTCCTGGAGCTGGTGTTGGGGCCCCTGACCTAAAGTCATCCCCTGCTCTCCCATCCCCCGCACAGACAGTCCCCACTCCATCACAGTAATGCCCAGAGCATTTCACGCATGGAGCAACAGTAACACTGTGTGGCCTTGCACAGTAATGCCCAGAGCTTTTGCTGCATGGAGCAAGAGTGACACCGTGTGACCACATAGGGTAATGCACAGAGCATTTCCCCGCATGGAGCAACAGTGACATCATGTAGCCACACAGGGTAATACACAGAGCATTTCCCCGCATGGAGCAACAGTGACACCTTGTGGTCACGCAGGGTAATGCACAGAGCATTTCCTGCATGGAGCTATGGTTCGGGAGCTCTGGGGTTGGGCCCCTGGAGCTGGTGTTGGGGCTCCCAGGGGTTTTGCCCCTGGAGCTGGTGTTGGGGCCCCAGGGGTTAGGCCCCTGGCGCTATGGTTCAAGCACTCAGGGGTTGGGCCCTTGGAGCTGGGTTGGGGGCCCCTAGTGGTTAGGCCCCTGAAGCTATGGTTCGGGCACTCAGGGGGAGGGCCCGTGGAGATGGTGTTGGGGCCCACAGGGGTTAGGCCCCTGGAGGTATTGTTCGGGCGCTCAGGGGTTGGGCTCTTGGACCTGGTGTTGGGCCCCCAGGGATTAGGCCCCTGAAGCTATGGTTCTAGCGCTCAGGGGTTGGGACCCTGGAGCTGGTGTTGGGGTCCCCAGGGGTTGGGACCCTGGAGCTGGTGTTGGGGCCCCAGGGCTTTCGCCCCTGGAGCTATGGTTCGGGCGCTCAGGGGTTGGGACCTTGGAGCTGGTGTTAGGGCCCCCAGGGGTTAGGACCCTGGAGGTATTTTTCGGGCGCTCAGGGGTTGCAACCCTGGAGCTGGTGTTGGGGCCCCCAGGGTTTGGGCCCCTAGAGCTGGGGTTGGGGCTCCCGGGGGTTAGGCCCCTGGAGCTATGGTTCGGGCGCTCAGGGGTTGGGCCCCTGGAGCTGGTGTTGGGGCCCCCAGAGGTTGGGCCCCTGGAGCTGGGGTTGGGGCCCCCAGGGGTTGGGCCCCTGGAGCTGGGGTTCGGGTCCCCAGGGGTGAGGCCCCTGGAGATATGGTTCGGGCTCTCAGGGGTTGGGCCCCTGGAGCTGGTGTCGGGGCCCCGAGTGGTTAGGGCCCTGGAGCTGGTGTTGGGGCCCGAGGGGTTAGGCCCCTGGAGCTATGGTTCAGGCACTCAGGGGTTGGGCCCCTGGAGCTATGGTTCGGGCGCTCAGAGGTTGGGCCCTTGGAGCTGGGGTGGGGGCCCCCAGGGGTTTGTCCCTGGAGCTATGGTTCGGGCTCTCAGGGGTTGGGCTCCTGGAGTTGGTGTTGGGGTCCGCAGGGGTTGGGCCCCTGGAGCTGTGGTTGGGGCCCCGGGGGTTAGGCCCCTGGAGCTATGGTTCGGGCGCTCAGGGGTTGGGATCCTTGAGCTGGTGTTGGGGCCCCCAGAGGTTCGGCCCCTGGAGCTCGGGTTGGAGCCCACGGGGGTTATACCCCTGGAGCTATGGTTCGGGCGCTGAGGGGTTGGGCCCCTGTAGCCTTTGTTGGGGCCCCCAGGGGTTGAGCACCTGGAGCTGGTGTTGGGGCCCCCAGGGGTTAGGCCTCTGGAGCTATGGTTCGGGCGCTCAGGGCTTGGGCCCCTGGAGCTGGTGTTGGGGCTCCCAGGGGTTGGGCCCGTGGACCTGGTGTTGGGGCCCCAGGGGTTAGGCCCCTGGCGCTATGGTTCGGGCGCTCAGGGGTTGGGCCCTTGGATCTGGGGTGGGGGCCCCCAGTGGTTAGGCCCCTGGAACTTGGGTTCGGGCACTCAGGGGTAGGGCCCGAGGAGCTGGTGTTGGGACCCCCAGGGATTAGGCCCCTGGAGGTATTGTTCGGGCGCTCAGGGTTTGGGTCCTTGGAGCTGGTGTTAGGCCCCCAGGGATTAGGCCCCTGGAGCTATGGTTCGGGCGCTCATGGGTTGGGACCCTGGAGCTCGTGTTGGAGCCCCCAGGATTTGGGCCCCTGGAGCTGGTGTTGGGGCCCCAGGGATTAGGCCCCTGGAGCTATGGTTCAGGCGCTATGGGGTTGGGCCCCTGGAGCTGGTGGTGGGGCCCCCAGGGTTTGGGCCCCTGCAGCTGTGGTTGGGGCCCCCAGGTGTTAGGCCCCTGGAGCCTTGGTTCGGGCGCTCAGCGGTTGGGCCCCTGGATCTGGTGTTGGAGCCCCAGGGCTGGGCCCCTGGAGCTGTTGTTGGGGCCCCAGGGGTTATGCCCCTGGAGCTATGGTACGGGCGCTCAGGGGTTGGGCCCCTGGGGCTATGGTTCGGGCGCTCAGGGGTTGGACCTTTGGAGTTGGGGTCGACGGCCCTAGGGGTTGGGTCCCTGGAGCTGGGGTTGGGGCCCCCGGGGGTTAAACCCCTGGAGCTATGGTTCGGGCGCTCAGGGGTTGGGCCCTTGGAGCTGGGGTGGGGGCCCCCAGGGGTTAGGCCCCTGGAGCTATGGTTTGGGCGCTCAGGGGTTGGGCCCCTGGAGCTGGTGTTGGGTCCCCCAGGGGTTAGGCCCCTAGAGGTATTGTTCGGGTGCTGAGGCGTTGGGCCCTTGGAGCTGGTGTTGGGGCCCCCAGGGGTTAGGCCCCTGGACCTATGGTTCGGGCGCTCAGGGTTTGGGCCCCTGGAGCTGGTGTTGGGGCCCCGGAGCTAAAGTCACCCCCTGCTCTCCCATCCCCCACACAGACAGTCCCCACTCCATCACAGTAATTCCCAGAGCATTTCACGCATGGAGCAACAGTAACACTGTGTTGCTATGCAGGGTAATGCCCATAGCATTTGCTGCATGGAGCAAGAGTGACTCTGTGTGGCCACATAGGGTAATGCACAGAGCATTTCCCCGCATGGAGCAACAGTGACACCATGTAGCCACACAGGGTAATACACAGAGCATTTCCCCGCATGGAGCAACAGTGACACCTTGTGGTCACGCAGGGTTATGCACAGAGCATTTCCTGCATGGAGCTATGGTTCGGGATCTCTGGGGTTGGGCCCCTGGATCTGGTGTTGGGGCCCCAGGGGTTAGGCCCCTGGCGCTATGGTTCGGGCGCTCAGGGGTTGGTCCCTTGGAGCTGGGGTGGGGGCCCCCAGTGGTTAGGCCCCTGGAGCTATGGTTCGGGCACTCAGGGGTAGGGCCCGAGGAGCTGGTGTTGGGGCCCCCAGGGGTTAGGACCCTGGAGGTATTTTTCAGGCGCTCAGGGGTTGGGTCCTTGGAGCTGGTGTTGGGCCCCCAGGGTTTAGGCCCCTAGAGCTATGGTTCAGGCGCTCAGGGGTTGGGACCCTGGAGCTGGTGTTGGGGCCCCAGGGATTAGGCCCCTGGAGCTATGGTTCGGGCGCTCTGTGGTTGGGAACCTGGAGCTGGTGTTGGGGCCCCCAGGGGTTAGGCCCCTGGAGCTATGGTTCGGGCGCTCAGGGATTGGGCCCCTGGAGCTCGTGTTGGGGCCCCCAGGGGTTGGGCCGCTGGAGCTGGGGTTTGGGCCCCCAGGGGTTGGCCCCTGGAGCTGTGGTACGGGCGCTCATGGGTTGAGCCCCTGGAGCTGGGGTCGAGGGCCCCAGGGGTTGGGCCCTTGGAGCTGGTTTTGGGGCCCCCAGGGATTAGGCTCCTGGAACTATGGTTCGGGCGCTCAGGGGTTGGGCCCCTGGAGCTGGTGTTAGGGCCCCCAGGGGTTGGACCCCTGGAGCTGGTGTTGGGGCCCCAGGGATTAGGCCCCTGGAGCTATGGTTCGGGCGCTCTGTGGTTGGGAACCTGGAGCTCGTGTTGGGGCCCCCAGGGGTTGGGCCGCTGGAGCTGGGGTTTGGGCCCCCAGGGGTTGGCCCCTGGAGCTGTGGTACGGGAGCTCATGGGTTGAGCCCCTGGAGCTGGGGTCGAGGGCCCCAGGGGTTGGGCCCTTGGAGCTGGTTTTGGGGCCCCCAGGGATTAGGCTCCTGGAACTATGGTTCGGGCGCTCAGGGGTTGGGCCCCTGGAGCTGGTGTTAGGGCCCCCAGGGGTTGGACCCCTGGAGCTGGTGTTGGGGCCCCAGGGGTTACACTCCTGGAGCTATGGTTCGGGCGCTCTGGGGTTGGGCCCCTGGAGCGATGGTTCGGGCGCTCAGGGGTTGGGCCCCTGGAGGTTGGGGCCCTGAGGGGTTGGGCTCCTGGGGCTGGGGTTGTGGCCCCCAGGGGTTAGGCCCCTGGAGCTATGGTTCCGGCGCTCAGGTTTTGGGCCGTTGGAGCTTGGGTGGGGGCCCCCAGGTTTTAGGCCCCTGGAGGTATTGTTCTGCCGCTCAGGCGTTGGGCCCTTGGAGCTGGTGTTGGGGCTCCCAGGGGTTAGGCCCCTGGAGCTCTGTTTCGGGCGCTCAGGGGTTGGGCCCCTGGAGCTGGTGTTTGGGCCCCGAGGTTTTAGGCCCCTCGAGCTATGCTTCGGGCACTCAGGGGCTGGGCCCCTGGACTGCTGTTGGGGCACCCAGTGGCTGGGCCCCTGGAGCTGTTCTTGGGGCCCCATGGGTTAGGCCCCTGGAGCTATGGTTCGGGCGCTCAGGTTTTTGGCCCTTGGAGTTGGGGTGGGGGCCCCCAGGGGTCAGGCCCCTGTAGCTATGGTTCTAGTGCTCAGGGGTTGGGCCCCTGGAGCTGGTGTTGGGGCCCCCAGGGGTTAGGCCCCTGAAGGTATTGTTCGAGCGCTTAGGGTTTGGGCCCCTGAAGCTGGTTTTAGGGCCCCCACGGGTTGGACCCCTGGAGCTGGTGTTGGGGCCCCAGGGGTTAGGCCGCTGCAGCTATGGTTCGGTCGCTCAGGGGTTGCAACCCTGGAGCTGGTGTTGGGGCCCCCAGGGTTTGGGCCCCTGGAGCTGGGGTTGGGGCTCCCGGGGGTTAGGCCCCTGGAGCTATGGTTCGGGCGCTCAGGGGTTGGGCCCCTGGAGCTGGTGTTGGGGCCCCCAGGGGTTGGGCCCCTGGAGGTGGGGTTCGAGTCCCCAGGGGTGAGGCCCCTGGAGATATGGTTCGGGCTCTCAGGGGTTGGGCCCCTGGAGCTGGTGTTGGGGCCCCGAGTGGTTAGGGCCCTGGAGCTGGTGTTGGGGCCCGAGGGGTTAGGCCCCTGGAGCTATGGTTCAGGCGCTCAGGGGTTGGGCCCCTGGAGCTATGGTTCGGGCGCTCAGAGGTTGGGCCCTTGGAGCTGGGGTGGGGGCCCCCAGGGGTTAGGCCCCTGGAGCTATGGTTCGGGCTCTCAGGGGTTGGGCTCCTGGAGTTGGTGTTGGGGTCCGCAGGGGTTGGGCCCCTGGAGCTGTGGTTGGGGCCCCGGGGGTTAGGCCCCTGGAGCTATGGTTCGGGCGCTCAGGGGTTGGGATCCTTGAGCTGGTGTTGGGGCCCCCAGGGGTTCGGCCCCTGGAGCTCGGGTTGGAGCCCACGGGGGTTATACCCCTGGAGCTATGGTTCGGGCGCTGAGGGGTTGGGCCCCTGTAGCCTTTGCTGGGGCCCCCAGGGGTTGGGCACCTAGAGCTGGTGTTGGGGCCCCCAGGGGTTAGGTCTCTAGAGCTATGGTTCGGGCGCTCAGGGCTTGGGCCCCTGGAGCTGGTGTTGGGGCTCCCAGGGGTTGGGTCCGTGGACCTGGTGTTGGGGCCCCAGGGGTTAGGCCCCTGGCGCTATGGTTCGGGCGCTCAGGGGTTGGGCCCTTGGATCTGGGGTGGGGGCCCCCAGTGGTTAGGCCCCTGGAGCTAGGGTTCGGGGACTCAGGGGTAGGGCCCGAGGAGCTGGTGTTGGTACCCCCAGGGATTAGGTCCCTGGAGGTATTGTTCGGGCGCTCAGGGTTTGGGTCCTTGGAGCTGGTGTTAGGCCTCCAGGGATTAGGCCCCTGGAGCTATGGTTCGGGCGCTCAGGGGTTGGGACCCTGGAGCTCGTGTTGGAGCCCCCAGGGGTTGGGCCCCTGGAGCTGGTGTTGGGGCCCCAGGGATTAGGCCCCTGGAGCTATGGTTCAGGCGCTTTGGTTGGACCCCTGCAGCTGTGGTTGGGGCCCCCAGGTGTTAGGCCCCTGGAGCTGTGGTTCGGGCGCTCAGGGGTTGGGCCCCTGGATCTGGTGTTGGAGCCCCAAGGGCTGGGCCCCTGGAGCTGTTGTTGGGGCCCCAGGGGTTATGCCCCTGGGGCTATGGTTCGGGCGCTCAGGGCTTGGGCTCCTGGAGCTGGGGTCGACGGCCCCAGGGGTTGGGCCCCTGGAGCTGGGGTTGGGGCCCCCGGGGGTTAAACCCCTGGAGCTATGGTTCGGGCGCTCAGGGGTTGGGCCCTTGGAGCTGGGGTGGGGGCCCCCAGGGGTTAGGCCCCTGGAGCTATGGTTCGGGCGCTCAGGGGTTGGGCCCCTGGAGCTGGTGTTGGGTCCCCCAGGGGTTAGGCTCCTGGAGGTATTGTTCGGGTGCTCAGGCGTTGGGGCCTTGGAGCTGCTGTTGGGGCCCCCAGGGGTTAGGCCCCTGGAGCTATGTTTCGGGCGCTCAGGGTTTGGGCCCCTGGAGCTGGTGTTGGGGCCCCTGAGCTAAAGTCACCCCCTGCTCTCCCAACCGCCACACAGACAGTCCCCACTCCATCACAGTAATTCCAAGAGCATTTCACGCATGGAGCAAGAGTAACACTGTGTTGCTATGCAGGGTAATGCCCAGAGCATTTGCTGCATGGAGCAAGAGTGACTCCGTGTGGCCACATAGAGTAATGCACAGAGCATTTCCCCGCATGGAGCAACAGTGACACCATGTAGCCACACAGGGTAATACACAGAGCATTTCCCCGCATGGAGCAACAGTGACACCTTGTGGTCACGCAGGGTAATGCACAGAGCATTTCCTGCATGGAGCTATGGTTCGGGAGCTCTGGGGTTGGGCCCCTGGAGCTGGTGTTGGGGCTCCCAGGGGTTGGGCCCGTGGAGCTGGTGTTGGGGCCCCAGGGGTTAGGCCCCTGGCGCTATGGTTCGGGCGCTCAGGGGTTGGGCCCTTGGATCTGGGGTGGGGGCCCCCAGTGGTTAGGCCCCTGGAGCTTGGGTTCGGGCACTCAGGGGTAGGGCCCGAGGAGCTGGTGTTGGGACCCCCAGGGATTAGGCCCCTGGAGGTATTGTTCGGGCGCTCAGGGTTTGGGTCCTTGGAGCTGGTGTTAGGCCCCCAGGGATTAGGCCCCTGGAGCTATGGTTCGGGCGCTCATGGGTTGGGACCCTGGAGCTCGTGTTGGAGCCCCCAGGATTTGGGCCCCTGGAGCTGGTGTTGGGGCCCCAGGGATTAGGCCCCTGGAGCTATGGTTCAGGCGCTATGGGGTTGGGCCCCTGGAGCTGGTGGTGGGGCCCCCAGGGTTTGGGCCCCTGCAGCTGTGGTTGGGGCCCCCAGGTGTTTGGCCCCTGGAGCCTTGGTTCGGGCGCTCAGCGGTTGGGCCCCTGGATCTGGTGTTGGAGCCCCAGGGCTGGGCCCCTGGAGCTGTTGTTGGGGCCCCAGGGGTTATGCCCCTGGAGCTATGGTACGGGCGCTCAGGGGTTGGGCCCCTGGGACTATGGTTCGGGCGCTCAGGGGTTGGGCCTTTGGAGTTGGGGTCGACGGCCCTAGGGGTTGGGTCCCTGGAGCTGGGGTTGGGGCCCCCGGGGGTTAAACCCCTGGAGCTATGGTTCGGGCGCTCAGGGGTTGGGCCCTTGGAGCTGGGGTGGGGGCCCCCAGGGGTTAGGCCCCTGGAGCTATGGTTTGGGCGCTCAGGGGTTGGGCCCCTGGAGCTGGTGTTGGGTCCCCCAGGGGTTAGGCCCCTAGAGGTATTGTTCGGGTGCTGAGGCGTTGGGCCCTTGGAGCTGGTGTTGGGGCCCCCAGGGGTTAGGCCCCTGGACCTATGGTTCGGGCGCTCAGGGTTTGGGCCCCTGGAGCTGGTGTTGGGGCCCCGGAGCTAAAGTCACCCCCTGCTCTCCCATCCCCCACACAGACAGTCCCCACTCCATCACAGTAATTCCCAGAGCATTTCACGCATGGAGCAACAGTAACACTGTGATGCTATGCAGGGTAATGCCCATAGCATTTGCTGCATGGAGCAAGAGTGACTCTGTGTGGCCACATAGGGTAATGCACAGAGCATTTCCCCGCATGGAGCAACAGTGACACCATGTAGCCACACAGGGTAATACACAGAGCATTTCCCCGCATGGAGCAACAGTGACACCTTGTGGTCACGCAGGGTTATGCACAGAGCATTTCCTGCATGGAGCTATGGTTCGGGATCTCTGGGGTTGGGCCCCTGGATCTGGTGTTGGGGCCCCAGGGGTTAGGCCCCTGGCGCTATGGTTCGGGCGCTCAGGGGTTGGTCCCTTGGAGCTGGGGTGGGGGCCCCCAGTGGTTAGGCCCCTGGAGCTATGGTTCGGGCACTCAGGGGTAGGGCCCGAGGAGCTGGTGTTGGGGCCCCCAGGGGTTAGGACCCTGGAGGTATTTTTCAGGCGCTCAGGGGTTGGGTCCTTGGAGCTGGTGTTGGGCCCCCAGGGTTTAGGCCCCTAGAGCTATGGTTCAGGCGCTCAGGGGTTGGGACCCTGGAGCTGGTGTTGGGGCCCCAGGGATTAGGCCCCTGGAGCTATGGTTCGGGCGCTCTGTGGTTGGGACCCTGGAGCTGATGTTGGGGCCCCCCGGGGGTTGGGCTCCTGGTGCTGGTGTTGGGGCCCCAGGGGTTAGGCCCCTGGAGCTATGGTTCGGGCTCTCAGGGGTTGGGCCCCTGGAGCTCGTGTTGGGGCCCCCAGGGGTTGGGCCGCTGGAGCTGGGGTTTGGGCCCCCATTGGTTGGCCCCTGGAGCTGTGGTACGGGCGCTCAGGGGTTGGGCCCCTGGAGCTGGGGTCGAAGGCCCCAGGGGTTGGGCCCTTGGAGCTGGTTTTGGGGCCCCCAATTATTAGGCTCCTGGAGCTATGGTTCGGGCGCTCAGGGGTTGGGCCCCTGGAGCGATGGTTCGGGCGCTCAGGGGTTGGGCCCCTGGAGGTTGGGGCCCTGAGGGGTTGGGCTCCTGGGGCTGGGGTTGTGGCCCCCAGGGGTTAGGCCCCTGGAGCTATGGTTCCGGCGCTCAGGATTTGGGCCGTTGGAGCTTGGGTGGGGGCACCCAGGGGTTAGGCCCCTGGAGGTATTGTTCTGGTGCTCAGGGGTTGGGCCCTTGGAGCTGGTGTTGGGGCCCCCAGGGGTTAGGCCCCTGGAGCTATGTTTCGGGCGCTCAGGTGTTGGGCCCCTGGAGCTGGTGTTGGGGCCCCTGAGCTAAAGTCACCCCCTGCTCTCCCATCCCCTACACAGACAGTCCCCACTCCATCACAGTAATGCCCAGAGCATTTCACGCATGGAGCAACAGTAACTCTGTGTTGCTATGCAGGGTAATGCCCAGAGCATTTGCTTCATGGAGCAAGAGTGACACCGTGTGGCCACATAGGGTAATGCACAGAGCATTTCCCCTCATTGAGCAACAGTGACACCATGTAGCCACACAGGGTAATACACAGAGCATTTCCCCGCATGGAGCAACAGTGACACCTTGTGGTCACGCAGGGTATTGCACAGAGTATTTCCTGCATGGAGCTATGGTTCGGGATCTCTGGGGTTGGGCCCCTGGAGCTGGTGTTGGGGCCCCAGGGGTTAGGCCCCTGGAGCTATGGTTCGGGCACTCAGGGGTAGGGCCCGAGGAGCTGGTGTTGGGGCCCCCAGGGGTTAGGACCCTGGAGGTATTTTTCGGGCGCTCAGGGGTTGGGTCCTTGGAGCTGGTGTTGGGCCCCCAGGGTTTAGGCCCCTAGAGCTATGGTTCGGGCGCTCAGGGGTTGGGACCCTGGAGCTGGTGTTGGGGCCCCAGGGATTAGGCCCCTTGAGCTATGGTTCTGGCGCTGAGGGGTTGGGCCCCTGGAGCTGGTGTTGGAGCCCCCAGGGGTTGGGCCCCTGGAGCTATGGGTAGGGCGCTCTGGGGTTGGGCCCCTGGAGCTGGTGTTGGGGCCCCCAGGGGTTGGGCTCCTGGAGCTGTTCTTGGGGCCCAAGGGGTTAGGCCCCTGGAGCTATGGTTCGGGCACTCAGGGGTAGGGCCCGAGGAGCTGGTGTTGGGGCCCCCAGGGGTTAGGACCCTGGAGGTATTTTTCGGGCGCTCAGGGGTTGGGTCCTTGGAGCTGGTGTTGGGCCCCCAGGGTTTAGGCCCCTAGAGCTATGGTTCGGGCGCTCAGGGATTGGGACCCTGGAGCTGGTGTTGGGGCCCCAGGGATTAGGCCCCTTGAGCTATGGTTCTGGCGCTGAGGGGTTGGGCCCCTGGAGCTGGTGTTGGAGTCCCCAGGGGTTGGGCCCCTGGAGCTATGGGTAGGGCGCTCTGGGGTTGGGCCCCTGGAGCTGGTGTTGGGGCCCCCAGGGGTTGGGCTCCTGGAGCTGTTCTTGGGGCCCCAGGGGTTAGGCCCCTGGAGCTATGGTTCAGGTGTTGGGCCCCTGGAGCTCGTGTTGGGGCCCACAGGGGTTGGGCCGCTGTACCTGGGGTTTCGGCCCCCAGGAGTTAGGCCGCTGGAGCTGTGGTACGGGCGCTCAGGGGTTGGGCCCCTGGAGCTCGGGTCGAGGGCCCCAGGGGTTGGGCCCTTGGAGCTGGTTTTGGGGCCCCCAGGGATTAGGCTCCTGGAGCTATGGTTCGGGCGCTCACGGGTTGCGCCCCTTGAGCTGGTGTTAGGGCCCCCAGGGGTTGGACACCTGGAGCTGGTGTTGGGGCCCCAGGGGTTAGGCCCCTGGAGCTATGGTTCGGGCGCTCAGGGGTTGGGCCCCTGGAGCGATGGTTCGGGCGCTCAGGGGTTGGGCCCCTGGAGCTGGTGTTGGGGCCAGGCCCCAGGAGCTATAGTTCGGGCGCTCAGGGGTTGGGCCCCTGGAGCTATGGTTCGGGTGCTCAGGGGTTGGGCCCTTGGAGCTGGGGTGGGGGCCCCCAGGGGTTAGGCCCCTGCAGCTATGGTTCGGGCGCTCAGGGGTTTGGCCCTTGGAGCTGGAGTTGAGGCCCCCAGGGATTAGGCCCCTGGAGTCTTTGTTGGGGCCCCCAGGGGTTGGGCCCCTGGAGCTGGTGTTGGGGCCCCTGGGGTTGGGCCCCTGGAGATGGAGTTGGGGCCACTAGGGGTTAGGCCCCTGGAGCTATGGTTCGGGCGCTCAGGGGTTGGGCCCCTGGAGCTGGTGTTGGGGCCCCCAGGGGTTGGGCCCCTGGAGATGGAGTTGGGGCCACTAGGGGTTAGGCCCCTGGAGCTATGGTTCGGGCGCTCAGGGGTTGGGCCCCTGGAGCTGGTGTTGGGACCCCCTGGGGTTGAGCCCCTGGAGTTGGTGTTGGGGCCCCCAGGGTTTGGGCCCCTGGAGCTGGGGTTCGGGCCCCTAGGGGTTGGGCCTCTGGAGCTATGGTTTGGGCGCTCAGGGATTGGGCCCCTGGAGCTATGGTTCGGGCGCTCAGGGGTTGGGCCCCTGGAGCTGGTGGTGGGGCCCCCAGGGTTTGGGCCCCTGGAGCTGTGGTTGGTGCCCCCAGGGGTTAGACCCCTGGAGCTATGGTTCGGGCGCTCAGGGGTTGGGCCCCTGGGGCTATGGTTCGGGCGCTCAGGGGTTGGGCCCCTGGAGCTGGGGTCGAGGGCCCCAGGGGTTGGGCCCCAGGAGCTGGGGTTGGGGCCCCCGGGTGTTAGGCCCCTGGAGCTATGGTTCGGGCGCTCAGGGGTTGGGCCCTTGGAGCTGGGGTGGGGGCCCCCAGAGATTAGGCCCCTGGAGCTATGGTTCGGGCGCTCAGGGGTTGGGCCCCTGGAGCTGGTGTTGGTCCCCCAGGGGTTAAGCCTCTGGAGGTATTGTTCTGGCGCTCAGGCGTTGGGCCCTTGGAGCTGGTGTTGGGGCCCCCAGGGGTTAGGCCCCTGGAGCTATGTTTCGGGCGCTCATGGGTTGGGCCCCTGGAGCTGGTGTTGGGGCCCCTGACCTAAAGTCATCCCCTGCTCTCCCATCCCCCGCACAGAGAGTCCCCACTCCATCACAGTAATGCCCAGAGCATTTCACGCATGGAGCAACAGTAACACTGTGTGGCCTTGCAGAGTAATGCCCAGAGCTTTTGCTGCATGGAGCAAGAGTGACACCGTGTGACCACATAGGGTAATGCACAGAGCATTTCCCCGCATGGAGCAACAGTGACATCATGTAGCCACACTTGGTAATACACAGAGCATTTCCCCGCATGGAGCAACAGTGACACCTTGTGGTCACGCAGGGTAATGCACAGAGCATTTCCTGCATGGAGCTATGGTTCGGGAGCTCTGGGGTTGGGCCCCTGGAGCTGGTGTTGGGGCTCCCAGGGGTTTTGCCCCTGGAGCTGGTGTTGGGGCCCCAGGGGTTAGGCCCCTGGCGCTATGGTTCGGGCCCTCAGGGGTTGGGCCCTTGGAGCTGGGGTGGGGGCCCCTAGTGGTTAGGCCCCTGAAGCTATGGTTCGGGCACTCAGGGGGAGGGCCCGTGGAGATGGTGTTGGGGCCCACAGGGGTTAGGCCCCTGGAGGTATTGTTCGGGCGCTCAGGGGTTGGGCTCTTGGACCTGGTGTTGGGCCCCCAGGGATTAGGCCCCTGGAGCTATGGTTGTAGCGCTCAGGGGTTGGGACCCTGGAGCTGGTGTTGGGGTCCCCAGGGGTTGGGACCCTGGAGCTGGTGTTGGGGCCCCAGGGCTTTCGCCCCTGGAGCTATGGTTCGGGCGCTCAGGGGTTGGGACCTTGGAGCTGGTGTTGGGGCCCCAGGGATTTGGCCCCTGGAGCTATGGTTCGGGTGCTGAGGCGTTGGGCCTCTGGAGCTGGTGTTGGGGCCCCGAGGGGTTGGGCTCCTCGAGCTGGTGTTGGGGCCCGCAGGGGTTGGTGTCATAAACAGATAGCTAAGGGTTAATGTCTCTTTCACCTGAAGCACCTGACCAGAGGACCAATCAGGAAACCGGATTTTTTCAACTTTGGGTGGAGGGAATTGAGTGTCTGAGTCTTTTGTCTTTTGTCGTCTGCCTGCTTTCTCTGAGCTTTGGAGAAGTAGTTCTACTTTCTAATCTTCTGTTTCTAAGTGTAAGGACAAAGAGATCAGATAGTAAGTTCTATGGTTTCTTTTCTTTGGTATTTGCATGAATATAAGTGCTGGAGTGCTTTGATTTGTATTCTTTTTGAATAAGGCTGTTTATTCAATATTCTTTTAAGCAATTGACCCTGTATTGTATCATCTTAATACAGAGAGACATTTGGATGTATTTTTCTTTCTTTTTATATAAAGCTTTCTTTTAAGACCTGTTGGAGTTTTTCTTTACTTTAGGGAAATTGAGTCTGTACTCACCAGGGAATTGGTGGGAGGAAGAAGTCAAGGGGAGATCTGTGTGTTGGATTGCTAGCCTGATTTTGCATTCCCTCTGGGGGAATAGGAAAGTACTTTTTGTTTTCAGGATTGGGAACAGAGAGGGGGAGTCTCTCTGTGTAGTTTCACAGAGCTTGTGTCTGTGTATCTCTCCAGGAGCACCTGGAGGGGGGAAGGGAAAAAGGATTATTTCCCTTTGTTGTGAGACTCAAGGGATTTGGGTCTTGGGGTCCCCAGGGAAGGTTTTTCAGAGGGACCAGAGTGCCCCAAAACACTCTAATTTTTTGGGTGGTGGCAGCAGGTACCAGGTCCAAGCAGGTAACTAAGCTTGGAGGTTTTCATGCTAACCCCCATATTTTGGACGCTAAGGTCCAAATCTGGGACTAAGGTTATGATATGAGTAGCAGCGGTGGGATATAGACAGAATCCAGAAGCCAGTAGGAATATTATATTTTTCTCTTCTCTGCTAAGGGCTTTTTAGCAGAGAGAAACAGTTGGTTTTAAAAGGGAACCAGAGAGAATTTTTTTTTCTGCTCTCTCTGGCAGTTTGTGGCTTGCATGTTAAGCGAGAAGCCATTACCAAACTGTTGAGCGTCTTTTGTCATGCAATAGCCCTCCCATTAGGAGGCAAGTACCAGCACTTATATGCATGCAAATAAAGTGGTTTTTCTGGTTTCCCTTCATTGAACATTAGCTAAAGAGAGAAAGGGAAAAAAAGGCACTGTTGCTAGGCAGACTTCAAGAGGCAACAGAGAACCTGCAGTTCAGAAGATAAACACCGGAGGGCACCCCAACACAAGAAAACAGAAATCATGACTTCTAAGGCAAAAATTATGGCCGAAGAACAAATCAAAGAAGCTAAACACAGGCGACAACTGGAAATAAAACAAAAAGAGATGGAGATGAAAGAAAGAGAAGAACAGATCAAAGAGGCAGCCTACCAAAGAGAACAGGCAGCCTACCAAAGAGAACAGGCAGCCAAAGAGGCAGCCAAGGAGGCAGCACACAAAAGAAAACTAGAAGAAGAAGAGGTGGCCTACCGAAGGAAACAAGCAGAAGAAGAGTTGGCCCACCGCTGAGAAATGGAAAAGCACCAAAAAGAAATGGAAAAACAACAAAAAGAGAATAAAGAGAAGGAAAAACAGAGAAAACATGAACTGGAGTTGGCAAAAGCTGGGCTGACTGTGCCAGCCACCCCTAACAACCCGGCGCCCATTATTGCTCCACAGCACAGGAAATTTCCCACCTACAAGGCAGGTGATGACACCGAGGCCTTCTTGGAAAATTTTGAAAGAGCCTGTCTTGGGTACAGCATTCCCGAAGACCAGTACACGGTAGAATTGAGGTCACAGCTCAGTGGACCTTTAGCAGAGGTGGCAGCTGAAATGCCTAAGCTGCAAATGAATGACTATAAACTTTTTCAAACCAAGGCCAGATACCGAATGGGGATAACCCCAGATCATGCCCGTCGGCGCTTCAGAACCCAAAAGTGGAAACCAGAGGTGTCATTTCCCAAACACGCCTACTACATTGCAAAAAACTATGAGGCCTGGATAACAGGAAACAACATTCAAACCTTGGAAGAACTAAACCTCCTCATACAAATGGAGCAGTTCTTGGATGGTGTTCCTGAAGACATTACACGGTACATACAAGATGGAAATCCCAAAGATATCGCTGAGGCGGGGGAAATTGGAGCCAAATGGATGGAACTGGCAGAAAGCAAGAAAGCTACTGTCAAGGGGAACGATTACCCCAGGGGGCACACAGACCATAAACCCTACAACCGAGGACAGCCAAAGACCCCACATACCACCCAAGTAAAGCCACAGACACCCTACCCTTCCACCTCACCAGTCTCCAGTAACTCACTTCGGCCCAGTGACCCATCAGATGGAAGATGCTTTAAGTGTAATGAACTGGGACATATCAAGGCCAAGTGTCCCAAGAACACCATGCGAGTGCAATTCATTACACCACCATCACCCCAAAGATCCCCAGGCCCGGATGCCTCTCAAATACCCTTGGAGCGAAGGGAAAATTTGAGAGTGGGCGGAAAAAAGGTTACTGCGTGGAGAGACACGGGGGCACAAGTGTCAGCTATCCACCAATCCTTCGTTGACCCCAAATTCATCAACCCAAAGGCCAAAGTTACAATTTACCCCTTCATGTCACAAGCTGTAGACTTGCCTACAGCTCAACTGCCTGTCCAGTACAAAGGCTGGTCAGGAATGTGGACTTTTGCAGTCTATGACAATTATCCTATCCCCATGCTACTGGGGGAAGACTTGGCCAACCAGGTGAGGCGGGCCAAGAGAGTGGGAATGGTTACACGTAGCCAAACCAGGCAAGCTTCCAGACCCATTCCTGTTCCTGAGCCGTCCACAGAGGCCCCGTCTGTGTTACCAGAGACCCAGACAGAGGTAGTGGACCCGGATTCCATGCCTACCACTGAAACAGCCACAGCATCTCCAGTCCCAGGCCCGGAACTGGAACAGCAACCAGCACCAGCAAGTGCAACCACATCTTCAAACTCAACGCCAGAGGGCGCCAGCGAGCCAGAACTGGCAGAAGCAAAAGACAGCCATACCCAAAAGGCTCAGCCAGAGCCTGAAATACCCTCAGGTGCACCAGCGGAGAGCGGTTCACCAGCAACGGAAACAACCCCATCACCTACATCGCTTCCAGAGGGACCAAGCCCAAGTCCACAGTCTGAGGAAGAACTGGTGACCCCAGCCTCAAGGGAACAGTTCCAAGCTGAGCAGGAAGCGGATGACAGCCTTCAGAAAGCTTGGGCGGCGGCACGGAGCACCCCACCGCCTCTCAGCTCTTCTAATCGATCCCGGTTTGTTATAGACCAAGGACTTTTATACAAGGAAATTCTTTCTGGTGGACACCGGGAAGAATGGCAGCCGCAAAAACAGTTGGTGGTTCCAACTAAGTACCGGGGGAAGCTCTTAAGCTTAGCCCATGATCATCCCAGTGGCCATGCTGGGGTGAACAGAACCAAGGACCGGTTGGGGAAGTCCTTCCACTGGGAGGGGATGGGCAAGGACGTTGCCAAGTATGTCCGGTCTTGTGAGGTATGCCAAAGAGTGGGTAAGCCTCAAGACCAGGTCAAGGCCCCTCTCCAGCCACTCCCCATAATTGAGGTCCCATTTCAGCGAGTAGCTGTGGATATTCTGGGCCCTTTCCCAAAAAAGACGCCCAGAGGAAAGCAGTACGTACTGACTTTAGTGGACTTTGCTACCCGATGGCCGGAAGCAGTAGCTCTAGGCAACACCAGGGCTAACACTGTGTGCCTGGCCTTAACAGACATCTTTGCCAGGGTAGGTTGGCCCTCCGACATCCTTACAGATTCAGGGTCTAATTTCCTGGCAGGGACCATGGAAAAACTGTGGGAAACTCATGGGGTGAATCACTTGGTTGCCACCCCGTACCACCATCAAACCAATGGCCTGGTGGAAAGGTTCAATGGAACTTTGGGGGCCATGATACGAAAATTCATCAACGAATTCTCCAATAATTGGGACCTAGTGTTGCAGCAGTTGCTGTTTGCCTACAGGGCTGTACCACATCCCAGTTTAGGGTTTTCACCATTTGAACTTGTGTATGGTCACGAGGTTAAGGGGCCATTACAGTTGGTGAAGCAGCAATGGGAGGGGTTTACGCCTTCTCCAGGAACTAACATTCTGGACTTTGTAAGCAACCTACAAAGCACCCTCCGACACTCTTTAGCCCTTGCTAGAGAGAACCTAAAGGATGCTCAAGAAGAGCAAAAGGCCTGGTATGACAGACATGCCAGAGAACGTTCCTTCAAGGTAGAAGACCAGGTTATGGTCTTGAAGGCGCAACAGGCCCATAAGATGGAAGCATCATGGGAAGGGCCCTTCACGGTCCAAGAGCGCCTGGGAGCTGTAAACTACCTCATAGCATTTCCCAATTCCTCACTAAAGCCTAAAGTGTACCATGTTAATTCTCTCAAGCCTTTCTATTCCAGAGACTTACAGGTTTGTCAGTTTACAGTCCAGGGAGATGATGCTGAGTGGCCTGACGGTGTCTACTACGACGGGAAAAAAGACGGTGGCGTGGAAGAGGTGAACCTCTCAACCACCCTGGAACGTCTGCAGCGGCAACAAATCAAGGAGCTGTGCACTAGCTTCGCCCCATTGTTCTCAGCCACCCCAGGACGGACTGAACGGGCATACCACTCCATTGATACAGGTAATGCTCACCCAATCAGAACCCCACCCTACCGAGTGTCTCCTCATGCCCAAGCTGCTATAGAACGGGAGATCCAGAACATGCTACAGATGGGTATAATCCGCTCATCTACCAGTGCGTGGGCATCTCCAGTGCTTCTGGTACCCAAACCAGATGGGGAAATACGCTTTTGCGTGGACTACCGTAAGCTAAATGCTGTAACTCGTCCGGACAACTATCCAATGCCACGCACCGATGAGCTATTGGAAAAGTTGGGACGTGCCCAGTTCATCTCTACAATAGACTTAACCAAGGGGTACTGGCAAGTACCACTAGATGAACCTGCCAAGGAGAGGTCAGCATTCGTCACCCATGCGGGGGTGTATAAATTCAATGTCCTTCCTTTCGGCCTTCGAAATGCACCCGCCACCTTCCAGAGGCTGGTAGATGGTCTACTAGCTGGACTGGGAGAATTTGCAGTTGCCTACCTCGATGATGTGGCCATTTTTTCAGACTCCTGGCCCGAACACCTACTACACCTGGAAAAGGTCTTTGAGCGCATCAGGCAGGCAGGACTAACTGTTAAGGCCAAAAAGTGTCAAATAGGCCAAAACAAAGTAACTTACCTGGGGCACCAGGTGGGTCGAGGAACCATAAACCCCCTACAGGCCAAGGTGGATGCTATCCAAAAGTGGCCTGTCCCACGGTCCAAGAAGCAGGTCCAATCCTTCTTAGGCTTGGCCGAATACTACAGGCGATTTGTACCACACTACAGCCAAATCGCTGCCCCACTGACCGACCTGACCAAAAAGACCCAGCCAAATGCAGTTAAGTGGACTGATGAGTGTCAAAAGGCCTTTACCCAACTTAAGGCAACGCTCATGTCTGACCCTGTGCTCAGGGCCCCGGCCTTTGACAAGCCATTCCTAGTAACCACAGATGCATCTGAGCGTGGTATAGGAGCAGTGCTCATGCAGGAAGCAACAGATCACAACTTCCATCCTGTCGTGTTTCTCAGCAAGAAACTGTCTGAGAGGGAAAGTCACTGGTCAGTCAGTAAAAAGGAATGCTATGCCATTGTGTACGCCCTGGAAAAGCTACGCCCATATGTTTGGGGACGGCGGTTCCAACTACAAACTGACCATGCTGCACTAAAGTGCTTCATACTGCCAAGGGGAACAACAAGAAACTTCTTCGTTGGAGTTTAGCTCTCCAAGATTTTGATTTTGAAATTCAACACATCACAGGAGCTTCTAACAAAGTAGCTGATGCACTCTCCCGTGAGAGTTTCCCAGAATTCAGTAGTTAAAAAGTGTTCTTAAAATGTAGAAGTCTGTTAGTTATATACTTAGGAGTATATGTAAAGGTCTATGTGTTGTATTAATCTGTTTATTTTCAAGTTCTAGAAGGAAATCGCCGCCAGTGAGCTTCCCCACTGTCTGCAATTTGGGGGGCGTGTCATAAACAGATAGCTAAGGGTTAATGTCTCTTTCACCTGAAGCACCTGACCAGAGGACCAATCAGGAAACCGGATTTTTTCAACTTTGGGTGGAGGGAATTGAGTGTCTGAGTCTTTTGTCTTTTGTCGTCTGCCTGCTTTCTCTGAGCTTTGGAGAAGTAGTTCTACTTTCTAATCTTCTGTTTCTAAGTGTAAGGACAAAGAGATCAGATAGTAAGTTCTATGGTTTCTTTTCTTTGGTATTTGCATGAATATAAGTGCTGGAGTGCTTTGATTTGTATTCTTTTTGAATAAGGCTGTTTATTCAATATTCTTTTAAGCAATTGACCCTGTATTGTATCATCTTAATACAGAGAGACATTTGGATGTATTTTTCTTTCTTTTTATATAAAGCTTTCTTTTAAGACCTGTTGGAGTTTTTCTTTACTTCAGGGAAATTGAGTCTGTACTCACCAGGGAATTGGTGGGAGGAAGAAGTCAAGGGGAGATCTGTGTGTTGGATTGCTAGCCTGATTTTGCATTCCCTCTGGGGGAATAGGAAAGTACTTTTTGTTTTCAGGATTGGGAACAGAGAGGGGGAGTCTCTCTGTGTAGTTTCACAGAGCTTGTGTCTGTGTATCTCTCCAGGAGCACCTGGAGGGGGGAAGGGAAAAAGGATTATTTCCCTTTGTTGTGAGACTCAAGGGATTTGGATCTTGGGGTCCCCAGGGAAGGTTTTCAGGGGGACCAGAGTGCCCCAAAACACTCTAATTTTTTGGGTGGTGGCAGCAGGTACCAGGTCCAAGCAGGTAACTAACCTTGGAGGTTTTCATGCTAACCCCCATATTTTGGACGCTAAGGTCCAAATCTGGGACTAGGTTATTACAGTTGGGCCCCTGGAGCTTGTGGTTGGGGGCCCCCGGGGGTTAGGCCCCTGGAGCTATGGTTCGGGCGCTCAGGGGTTGGGACCCTGGAGCTGGTGTTGGGGCCCACAGGGGTTAGGCCCCTCGAGCTATGCTTCTGGCGCTCAGGGGTTGGGCCCCTGGACTGGTGTTTGGGCCCCCAGGGGCTCGGCCCCTGGAGCTGGTGTTGGGGCCCCAGGGGTTAGGCCCCTGGAGCTACGGTTTGGGCGCTCAGGGGTTGGGCCCATGGAGCTGGTGTTGGGGCCCCCAGGGGTTGGGACCCTGGAGCTATGGTTCGGGCTCTCAGGGGTTTGGGCCCCTGGATCTGGGGTTTTGGCCCCCAGGGGTTAGGCCCTGGAGCTATGGTTCGGGCACTCAGGGGTTGGGCCCTTGGAGCTGGGGTGGGGGCCCCTAGTGGTTAGGCCCCTGAAGCTATGGTTCGGGCGCTCAGGGGTTGGGCTCTTGGAGCTGGTGTTTGGGCCCCCAGGGATTAGGCCCCTGGAGCTATGTTTCGGGCGCTCAGGGGTTGGGACCCTGGAGCTGGTGTTGGGGTCCCCAGGGGTTGGGACCCTAGAGCTGGTGTTTGGGCCCCCGGGATTTGGCCCCTGGAGCTATGGTTCGGGGTGCTGAGGCGTTGGGCCCCTGGAGCTGGTGTTGGGGCCCCCAGGGGTTGGGCCCCCTGGAGCTATGGTTAGGGCGCTCTGGGGTTGGGCCCCTGTAGCTGGTGTTGGGGCCCCGAAGGGTTGGGCTCCTCGAGCTGGTGTTGGGGCCCGCAGGGGTTGGGCCCCTGGAGCTGTGGTTGGGGCCCCCGAGGGTTAGGCCCCTGGAGCTATGGTTCGGGCGCTCAGGGGTTTGGGACCCTGGAGCTGGTGTTGGTTCCCAACAGGGGATGGGCTCCTGGAGCTGGGGTTCGGTCCCCAGGTGTTAGGCCCCTGGAGATATGGTTCGGGCGCTCAGGGGTTGGGACCCTGGAGTTGGTGTTGGGGTCCCCAGGGGTTGGGACCCTGGAGCTGGTGTTGGGGCCCTAGGGATTTGGTCCCTGGAGCTATGGTTTGGGTGCTGAGGCGTTGGGCCCCTGGAGCTGGTGTTGGGGCCCCCAGGGGTTGGGCCCCTGGAGCTATGGTTAGGTCGCTCTGGGGTTGATCCCCTGGAGCTGGTGTTGGGGACCCGAGGGGTTGGGCTCCTCGAGCTGGTGTTGGGGCCCACAGGGGTTGGGCCCCTGGAGCTGTGGTTGGGGCCCCCGGGGGTTAGGACCCTGGAGCTATGGTTCGGGCGCTCAGGGGTTGGGCCCCTGGAGCTGGTTTTGGGTCCCCCAGGGGTTGGGCCCCTGGAGCTGGGGTTCGGGCCCCCAGGTGTTAGGCCCCTGGATATATGGTTCGGGCTCTCAGGGGTTGGTCCCCTTGAGCTGGTGTTGGGGCCCCGAGGGATTAGGACCCTGGAGCTGGTGTTGGGGCCCGAGGGGTTAGGCCCCTGGAGCTATGGTTCGGGCGCTCAGGGGTTGGGCCCCTGGAGCTATGCTTCGGGCGCGCAGGGGTTGGGCCCTTAGAGCTGGGGTGGGGGCCCCTAGGGGTTAGGCCCCTGGAGCTATGGTTCGGGCGCTCAGGGGTTGGGACCCTGGAGCTGGTGTTGGGTCCCCAGGGGTTAGGCCCCTGGAGGTATTGTTCGGGCGCTCAGGGGTTGGGCCCTTGGAGCTGGTGTTGGGGCCCCCCAGGGGTTAGGCCCCTGGAGCTATGTTTCGGGCGCTCAGGGGTTGGGACCCTGGAGCTGGTGTTGGGGCCCCTGACCTAAAGTCACCCCCTGCTCTCCCATCCCCCACTCAGACAGTCCCTACTCCATCACAGTAATGCCCAGATCATTTCACGCATGGAGCAACAGTAAAACTGTGTGGCCATGCAGGGTAATGCCCAGAGCATTTGCTGCATGGAGCAAGAGTGACACCGTGTGACCTAATAGGGAAATGCACAGAGCATTTCCCCGCATGGAGCAACAGTGACACCATGTAGCCACACAGGGTAATACACAGAGCATTTCCCCGCATGGAGCAACAGTGACACCTTGTGGTCACGCAGGGTAATGCACAGAGCATTTCCTGCATGGAGCTATGGTTCGGGAGCTCTGGGGTTGGGCCCCTGCAGCTGGTGTTGGGGCTCCCAGGGGATGGGCTCCTGGAGCTGGTGTTGGGGCCCCAGGGGTTAGGCCCCTGTCGCTATGGTTCGGACGCTCAGGGGTTGGGCCCTTGGAGCTGGGGTGGGGGCCCCCAGTGGTTAGGCCCCTGGAGCTATGGTTCGGGCACTCAGGGGTTGGGCCTTTGGAGCTGGTGTTGGGCCCCCAGGGATTAGGCCCCTGGAGCTATGGTTCGGGCGCTGAGGGGTTCGGCCCCTGGAGCTGGTGTTGGGGCCCCCAGGGGTTGGTCCCCTGGAGCTATGGTTAGGGCACGCTGGGGTTGGGCCCTTGAAGCTGGTGTTTGGGCCCCCAGGGGTTGGGCTCCTGGAGCTGGTGTTGGGGCCCGCAGGGGTTGGGTACCTGGAGCTGTGGTTGGGGCCCCCGCGGGTTAGGCCCCTGGAGCTATGGTTCGGGGCGCTCAGGGGTTGGGACCTTGGAGCTGGTGTTGGGGCCCCAGGGATTTGGCCCCTGGAGCTATGGTTCGGGTGCTGAGGCGTTGGGCCCCTGGAGATGGTGTTGGGGCCCCGAAGGGTTGGGCCCCTCGAGCTGGTGATGGGGCCCGCAGGGGTTGGGCCACAGGAGCTCTGGTTGGGGCCCCCGGGGGTTAGGCCCCTGGAGCTATGGTTCGGGCGCTCAGGGGTTGGGACCCTGGAGCTGGTGTTGGGGCCACAGGGGTTAGGCCCCTGGAGATATTGTTCGGGCGCTCAGGGGTTGGGCCCCTGGAGCTGGTGTTGGGACCCCGAGGGGTTAGGCCCTCGAGCTATGCTTCGGGGCGCTCAGGGGTTGGGCCCCTGGACTGGTGTTGGGGCCCCCAGGGGCTGGGCCCCTGGAGCTGGTGTTGGGGCCCCAGGGGTTAGGCCCCTGGGGCTACGGTTTGGGCGCTCAGGGGTTGGGCCCTTGGAGCTAGTGTTGGGGC